>NW_010972628.1:114117-133220 GCF_000737465.1 Haliaeetus leucocephalus
ACAGGGTGAATCTTGAGAGCATGTGGAAGCTGCAGACAAAATGCGACCTGACTGGGGCCACATTTTTGTGTGGGCCCAGGTAATGGTGGTCCAACTTAGAAGATGGACACACTGAATGAACATGTTCAGTGGACATAGTCCCCACCTGCAAGGTTTGGTGCCAGTTGCCAACATCTGTCAGCATCATCTTGGTAAGCAACCTTTGCTTTTCCCATCTGCTCTTGAAGAAACAAATGTACATGCAGTCACTGCTCAAGGCATTCCACAGGTGAAAGCCCCTGGACAAATGCTGGAGTATCTGGGTGGTCACAGGGTTGAAAACCACACTGTGCATTCAAAAAGGTCTGCTGCATGAAAGAGTGGACACTAGTGTCGCAGACATATTCTGACAACAGGAACAGAGACCCAGTCATCTTGATGGTAACTAATACAATGGAGATACTGCTCCAGGATTTGGTTCACCTGCTCCCCCTGACCATCATAATGTGCGTGTTAGGGGGTGGAAAGAGAGTTGCACCTCCAGAGCCAGGCAGAAAACTGGGCCCCATGATTCATCACCACGCTGTCCTGCAGACCATGGCAATAAGACACATGCTGCAGCAACAAACTGCAGGGGGTGTGGACAGCTTCTTCAGTGGAATAAAAATAGCTACCTTGATAACAAGTCCACCACCATGAGCACTACTGTAGACCCCTGAGATGCAGGCAAGTCCACAGTAAAATATGCTGCAATAATTTTGCATGGCCACTCAGAAGTTGGTAAGTGTCCTATGGCCTCAGCATCTTTGTCTTGACCTGGGCACAGACATTGCAAGACCAAACAGAGCTCGTGACGCCAGCATGCATCACAAGCTAACAGTAGCTCTGTGTGACTTGATGCAAAGTCTTCCAACAATCACCATGCACCACTGTCAGTGTGTCATGACAGTGTTGAAGGACCTGTGTGCACAGCAAGCTAGCATGATCCCACAGCATGCTGTGCAGATCCTGTCCATGGAGGTAAAATCCATCCAGGGTCCATGCAAAGCTGCATGAACTCTGTTTCCAGGATCTGAAGGGATTTCCAATGAGTAAATTTCCAATTTACTCATTATCTATATTACTCTTCTTATTCTGTCTTATTAAAACAAATATTTTATGAAGCCATTTGTTGTCAGGCCTTACTCATTGAGATCCAGAAAGAGCTGTCGGTATCTTACTGTTTCTTTCTCTCACCTCGCTCTAACCCCACCCCCCTGCCAGTGCAGAACACCAGCTGCAGTTGCAGCATCTTCCTCTGAGCTAGCTGTAGAAAACCGAAGCAGCAGAAATCAGTTATGAATGATTAAAGCATGAGTTAATACTATGCTGAACATCATAAACCAGAACATGGAAAGAACAGATTCGGTTCCCAATCAGCCAGCTGATCAATACAAGACTTCTGATTTTGAGGGCTTGCTTCTTGTTTATTTTTTTTGGAAGAAGATACTCTCTAAACATGTTAGGGGACTGTTCTGTGTGCCCCAATCTTCCATAGGCAAGATGGGGTTTATTTGTACATTTGTTTTCTCCAAGTAAAGAAGAGGACTTATATTTTTTTTCCCCCTCCATAATGCAGTAAATCATTTACAGGTACACAAGGTCTTGCTGCAGAAATATGTTGCTGCTGTTCTGTTCAGTACACAAGGTCAGGTCCAGGACTTGGCCTAGTGAGAGCCATCCTGCACTGAAAAGAGGAACCATACACAGTTTCAGAAGATTAGCACATGCTCCTGTTTCGTTGTTCTTCACAAGATGCCTCGCTCTTACACTGTATTGTAAAAAGACCTCAGGGCTATAGCTCCTGAGGCCTGGATTCCTGTGTTCTAAAATCAGTCCTTCATTTACCTTATTTCAGTATCTTTTTTTTTGCTTAAAAATAAAATCTGGACTCAGAGTTCTCATTGACTTTGAAAAATATGAAATTCTAGATAAAAACCCAACCAAGCTATCTAAATTATGTGTTGGAATTAATAAATTATTTTTAAAATTTTTATTTAAGTCAAACAGTGGATCACTCTTCCATAGAATCCTTGCCCCATCTAGATATTGAAAATTAAGAACTCACCTAAGGAAGAAAAGTTTTATTATCCTTTAAAAAGATTCAACATGTCATAATTTTTCATTTCCTGCTCAGTAATCAGGCTGTATTCACAAAAAAAAAAAGTGTGTCAGATAATTATAAAGATAGAATTAAATAACAATTATTATGGAATATTTCCTACCTTGTTAATTCATTATAATCTCTGCTGCTTGATAGAGCTGGGTAGATCTTTCTCTGTTCAGCAACACGTACAGACACTTCTTACCTATTCAAAGAAAACTCCAGCCAGCATCTGTTTTGCCTCCAAGAGGGTACACAGTTCCAAAGACATCAGAGAGAATGTTACTAAAGAGGAAAGAAAGAAAGTAAGTTTCATTTGGAGTTGCAATCTAGTGTTTTTGATTGCTGGACAGCAGTGGAAGAACATTAAATATAAGAATCTGAATCTTTCTGCAGTGATTATTGCGTTGTAACATACAGGAATTTCCTGCATTCTAAAGTTGAATACTATTGATGTTCTAGTTTTAAAATAGTCTTGTTATTCATATGCATCTATTATGACAAAAAGGTACTTTAGTATTTCACAGATTAATTTGTGTCCATAAATTATACAGTGGGTGGCCATCAGCATGCACCAATTCATGATTCTGCCCAATCTGGCACACTATTGAACTCAGTTATATTTCCCATTGCATGGAATACAATTAAAAAAGTAATAAGATATCCACAGATGTGGGAAGGACCACATAGTACATCCATTGATGCATATCAACCATACTACCTCACAGAACAAGGTAGAGATTTAACTGCTTTGGTCTTCCAATTGATAGATGACAGACATTGATCAGTGCTAAAAGATCAAAATAATCTGTCACATAAATTAAAAAATAATTGGGAAAAGGAAAAAAAATGCACAGAAGCAACAAGTCCTGATCTTGCAGTCCAGTTAGAGCTCTGCTTACAAAAAGTCCCTTCAAAAGAATCAGAAGTGAGATCTGCCCTTCTACTCTGTCTGGAAACTGGAGCGGCATTTTTCCTGGAAGAATCCCCTTTTGTGGTTGCTTTTCCCCGCAACTCACGTACCCGTGCATCTAGGGTCAAGGTAGGTTTTCCACCCAGCTTCCTCATGTCCTCTCTGTGGTCATGTAGGTAAAACCACAGGGTATCCCGTGGTGTGTAACTTCTGTATTCTCTCTCTTGGGCAGAGGAACGCTCACTCCTAATAGCTGAGACACCGGTCTGTACAGGTGAGGAGTAGGACATATCCTCTTTGAATTGCTGGAAATCCCATGACAGCTTCTCCACAGCTGAATTGCAGGCTTGTAGGGAGGAAGATAGATTTTCTTCGTATTGCCGGAGTTGATGAGCCATTTCGTCCACCGTTGGTGCCACTTCACCTTTCCAGGTCAGTATTGCCAGTGGGTTGGCATAGGATGATGGTGCGCTCCATACAAACTTCCACCACATGGGTTGTGTGCATTGGACTTCGCCTGGATCTCTGGGTAATTGTGCATTGTCCAGGTTTATTAAAATCATCTTTAGCACAGCTAATTCCCTTAGGTAAGGGATACCTCTCTCCAGGGTGGTACACTTGCCTGGTTGACATATAACATCTTCCTTGAAGGGGTACCTTTCCTTCAAGCTTGACAGGAGTTGCCTCCAGAGGCTGAGGGCTTTGTCCCTTTTCCAGTTGCCTTGTCAATGCCATCTTCCCTAGGAAGTGATCCCAGCTGCTTGGCTTCCCTAGCCTCTAATTCCAGGCTACTAGCCCCATTGTCCCAGCATTGAAACAGACAGGTAATAATGTGCTCATCTGGATGACGGCTGAAATCTCTTTGCATATCCTGCAGCTTACTGAGGGATAGGGATTGGGTGATTACCTCTGGTTCTGCCTCTTCTTCCACTTCTCATGATGACCCTGGTTCATCTTCATCCCTTACTGAGTGAACTGATGTTTTTTTGTGTATTTCTTCTTCTGTATCGGAGCAACTGATACTGGCACAGGTTGGTTCTGTGGTTCAGCTGCAGTGCCTGTCACCAGGGTTGCAGTAGCCACGGTGCCTGTTGCCAGGATTGGAGCAGCTGCAGTGCCTGTCAGTCTGTTTTCTCTCCCTTCCCCCTGAGGGTGCTGCATAATGTTCAGCAGCATTTGGTAGATACTGGCCAAGGCTCAGCACAGTGCAGTAAGTTGTGCTTGTCTGGAATAGCCACAGCACTTTCCTTTCAAATATTCTATCACTTTACCAGGGTCCTGTAGCTGTTTGGGAGTGAAGTTCCAAACCATCAGAGGTGAGAATTTCTCTAGATACCTGCCCATATTCTCCCACATGCCATGCCACCCATGATTATCCAGCCTCAGGGCAGATCTCTGGATAATATTCTCAAACAGTTGTTTAACTTTAAACAAGACCTGGAACATATTCAGGAGACATAGCAATAGGAACACACTGGTTTGAACATCCCAAGGATATTCAAAATTCTCAAGAGCTGTTGTAATTTGCCTGGAAGAGAAAGTGAAGATCAAGGGAGGTGTCTCCACAATGGATTGGTTCTCCAAGGAGAAAAGGTAAAAGGTGTAATTATTAATAGTTTCTGACAGATGGATCCTGAAGTACAGGGGTGACAGCAATGCTGAGTACAAATACCAGATTAGTTTTATGACCAGCAATTCTACCGTATCATCAGCCAGTGTCACAAAGTACAACAACATGATAAACAGCACAACAGAGAGCGTATACTGCAAGTAAGGTATTAAAAATGCAACTTTAAGAACAAGCACACCAACTTTGAGAGCAAATAAATCAACATTGTGACCAGCTACTATTAAACCAATATAATGAATGCTTGTAGCAAATCTGTTCTAACGCATTCCAGTTAGATTTGTCATTATCTCAACTCATCAAGCCCCACATTGGGCGCCAAAATAGACTGCCGTGGTTTAATTCCAGCCAGCAACTAAGCACCATGCTGCTCCTCATTTACTCCCCCGCACCCATGCAGTGGGATGGGGGAGAGAATTGGAAAAAAAAAGTAAAACTTGTAGGTTGAGATAAAGACAGTTTAATAGGACAGAAAGGAAAAAAAAAATAATGATAATGATAAAGATAACAATAATGATAACAACAATGATAATGGTAATTATAGCAATACAATAATAATAATAATAATAATAGAATTGGAATATTCAAAACAAGTGATGCACAATGCAATTGTTCACCACTCACCAACCAATGCCCAGTTAGTTCCTGAGCAGAAATCTGCGCCTCCCCCCCGGTCAACTCCCCCCAGTTTATGTACTGGGCATGACATTACATGGTATGGAATATGTCTTCAGCGAGTTTGGGTCAGCTGTCCTGGCTGTGTCCCCTCCCAACTTCTCATGCCCCTCCAGCCTTCTTACTGGCTGGGCATAAGAAGCTGAAAAATCTTTGACTTAGTATAAACACTACTTAGCAACAACTGAAAACATCAGTGTGTTACCAACATTACTCTCATACTAAATCCCAAACATAACACTATACCAGCTACTAGAAAGAAAATTAACCAGGACAGTAACATATTTTCAAGATAAAGTAGCACTACCATGTTCTGGTACACCTAACAAGATCTCAGAATTCAGGGCATGAGACCGTCAGTACAGCCCTCCACATCCATATCACCCTCTATATTTCCACTGAGATACCTCTACACATGCTTGGCTACAGAGCTGTAGGCAAGCCTATGACACCACCTGTAATAAGACAAAGCTGAAAGGTATGTTCTGCAGGAACTACAGATTCATGCCTTATCAAGGTGAACATATTCTCCTCCTAATTACACCCAAACTTTATGTTTAACTGAGGAGCAGCTGTTAGAAGAGATTCTTATGCATGCTTTTGCTACTTTGCAGAACACTAAGGCGAGCAGAGCAAAATAGCTCTAGCTTAATAGACCAAAGCAGCAAAGCAAAGAAGCCAGAGCAGAATCTGTCAAAACAAGGGTTAAAAATCTGGAAGTCCTTGTCTTTGCTACAGGGAGGCTTGTAGCCCTACAGCCACAGTCACTTGTTGCTAGTTTGTGGCCCATGTGAATGCCCTTGTAATTAAATTGAACTTAAGCGGTTTTCCAAGCACGTTTCTGGTAAAGATCTGATTTACAAACTTTCTAACAATAACAATGCTACCAGAAGATCTAAGATTATAGGTTTCGCTACCTGTAAGGTTTTGTGTGTAAGATTTTGCCATCTGTCTGTTGTGTCCACACATGGAGAATATTCTTGTTCTGCTGCTATTAATTTGCTGCTTATCACAGCAGTGTGACATCTGACACACATCACGTGTTGCTGTAGCAGAGGTGGGAGCAAGAGTGATGTGAAAGAGCAAGAGAAATGACAGGCCTGTGCATGTTCCCTGTCTTGGTCACTGCAATCCTCTGCCATGGTGGGGTAGCAAGGCTGCCCTCAGCCATGAAAACAGGAAATCTTGTTTAAAAGGGCAACTGTGGGAGCAGGAAAATATGTCACAAGTTTCAACACACTATTGGAAACCTGAATTGCAGTAAGTGCACTCTGCTGAGCAGGAAAGAGGTATTCAGACAGTCGTCATTACCGTTTACCTAGTTCAGCGGTTGTCTATTTTTTTTTTCCTTTTTCTCCTGCCAGCTATTTTTCTTCTCTGTTTTCAATGGTTTGGGCCCATCTACATTCACAGAATCTACAGTGCTGGAACTTGTAGTTCCAGAGCTGGATCCAGTTCAACTTCACCAACTCAGAAACTCACTGTTCATTTACAGGACTGTAAATGTAAATGTAAATGAACTGTGGCCTGAACACGGTCACTTGTAGAGGTGCTTTTCCCATATTTCATTAAAGCATTTCAGGAAATAATAATACACTTCTTTGAAATAGCCTTTTAACATGCAGCTGCATGTTAAAGGTAGAAGCATCCTTCCAACTTTGCCTTGTTCTTCCTTCCAGTTTGCAGGTAAGTCTTGATGAAAGCTACTATAACGTTTCGGGTGACACCAGAAGCAATATTTTTGCGAGTTCTCAATTAGTCTAGAATAATTCTAGTAAACTGGTGTCTTTGATCTGTTTGACCTGTTTGTTTGGAGGTTTTTTTTACATCGCTGAGTCTGGGGAGGTGGAAAACTAGGCAGGGAGAAATTCTGCTCAAGAGGGACTACGTGCAGTGTTATTCTTCCTGGTATAATATTTCCTAACTTTAATTTTACGAGATTGAGAAAAATAATTACAATGATAAAAGTTGTTTTGGGTGGTTAGCTGGGTTTTGTATGCTTGCTTGTTTGTTTGCTTGTTAAAAGAGAGCTTCCCTGTGCAGTTATATCAAATGGCTATCTATATTCTGTCAGTGTCTGTCTGTACATGGAGGTTGTTTCAGGTCAAATTCCAAATGCAGAAGAAAGTATTCAGCAGATGAGAGGCTCAACGGAAAACTGTTGACCTTGAAACTTGAACTTTGGCCCCTTCCCTGTCTGCTGAGTCCCTGTTGAGTTGTGCTTGTCCCTTTTCATTTTACTGCATTAGCTTCAATTTCTCCTGATTCAACTCTGTGCAAATGAGAGTGGAATCATAACTTTGGTTATTTTAAAAATGTGAGACTGAACTGAAATCATGCAAATTAGGGTCGACTGCTTTTTGCCTTGTTTCTTCGGAGGTTTTTTGTTCGATTGTTGCTGTTTCCAGAACTATGTAGCACTGAAGGTGTTATCAGAGAGCTGGCACACACAGAACAACCAACACAGCATCAGTCACCATCTCGGCTGCAGGACAGACCCTTTCCCGGCACCACCGGATGTGCTGCAAACTGATTCGCGGAGTTCTTAGACGCAGTTCTAGTTACTTTCATTTTCTCAACGTTCTGCAAAGCCCAAAGCCTTCCGGAAAACGCACGCTGTGACATTATTCTGGGATCATCAAAGCTGCAGAGCTGCCGAGTTTTTTCAACGTGGAGCCGCTAGCTGCTCACGCGTGCATCATTTCTGCAATTTACAGCCGTGTGCCACCCAGCGGCTGAAGAGGGAGGCTGGTCCGAGTGCAAAACGAAGTTTTCCTGCTTTTAAAGAAACGACGCACTAACCAAGCCCAGAGCAATCATAATGGGGACAGCTGCGATTTTTTTTTTTCTTTAAGCTTAATGTTAACTTAATGCTCATCATATTCGAGTTTTTTCTTCATATTGGGTTGTCTTGTTACTAGATCCTAGCATTTTGGTTATTTCAACAACAGCAAGATGGAAAACAGAAACTGTCTTTAGCCTGCTTGTGGTCGTTTCAGTTTTTAAGTTTGTCTCTCCAGCTGCATTTCTCCTTTCCTTCATCTTAATTTCTCATTCCCCCTCCTTTTGCCACCAACTGGAAAAGCTCAAATATAAATGCCAAATAACCGGCACCACCCCTACACCATGCTTCCCATCTAGCACTGGAAGGAACCCAAGTGTCTGGGATGCCCTGCTCCCAAACTCTTATTCCTTAATATTCCTGTTGGAAAAGAAACCACAGTGTCCAGCAACTTGACCCTCTCCGGAAAGTACTCAATCCTTGTGTCCTCTGCTTTTCAGAGAAACCAGGTGGTCAAAATCTCCCATTCCACAACCCAGCCCCTCCCCCAGGCTTGTTACATTCCCACTACTGCGAAGAGTCCAGATGTTTTGGATCACCTGTCTTATGGACATCTATTTCCACCTGGCACATGACTCCTCAGCACTCTCTGTAAGGGTCTGAAGATGTGCACCAGAAGAAAGTTCCTGTAGCTCAGGACAGCTATCCTGGATCCACTACTCCAGTATCCTGGCTTCAATAGCACCCTATATACAGGTTTTAGGGAACCTTTAAAAGAAGCCAAGAACCTACAGAGTCTTTTTGTCCTTCACCAACTTTCTTGAATTATGAGGTTATAGGTCTCCTTACTCCAAAGGTGTTTGTGTCCTAGCCAGCTCAGTAGCCTGGGAAACTAACTTCAAGCACATGTCAAATTTATAATTCATTTTCTCTTTCTTTAAGACCTATTTTTTTTTGTCTGTCCAGAGTTTCATTTGTTACAGGAACTGCTGTGTACTTCTGAAGCTGCAAAAAGTAGTGAAACTCTCTAGTAAAGCCTGGGGAAGAGTGGAAGATAACGAGGACATGAATAATGGCATGTTCTTTGGTCAACATAAGGTAAACATTTCCTTAGAGTGAAGTAGTAGTATTAGAAATGCAGTAATACTATCAACCTTAACATTTTCCTGTGTTAGCTCTGATGACAGTGAGTTCTGAGATGGTTTTGATTTGTGCTGGATTTTTCCATAGACTCTTTGTAGTTTTGAAAGGTTTCCACCCCCTGCCATTGATGCAGAGCCAAAGGAATGCAGGCTCCTGTATTCCTATTTCTTTTTCTCACTGACACTACAGGCAGTTCCAAGAAATACCAAAGTCATAGTACCTGACAATTTTTGTGTAAGCTTAGAAGACAGTCTGCAATTTTGTACTTCTCTGGTACTATTGGACATATGAATTTGTTCCATGCTAGACCACCATGTGAAAGCAAGCAGTGACATGTGGTTGTGTATCTTCTTGCCTGAGCAATCATTCAGGTCTGTAATTAAGAGAGGAAACAGTCTTGGCACTACTGTCTACGGCTTTTTGTTCTTTAGTTGATTCTTGCTGCACTCGGTCTGCCCAGTAGCTGGCCTCCAGATCCCAGTCTTCCCAGTTGCTGGTAGCTGGATGTATGAGCCCCCCTAACCCCAATGTGCTACACTACTCCAGTTACTGGTGCACACCCCCGCACCTGCATGCACACACATATGCACTTACAGCCCTGACTGGGATTCCCCTGCTATGGTTTCACCCTTAGGGTCACACAGACACACACACAAAGCTTACCAGCAGGCTCTCTGGCCTCGCCAAAATGATGTCTGAGGCCCCCGGGCACCACAGAAATACTTGGACCCCCCGTGGGGGTCATCTGGAGGCACTTGGTAGTGTCTGGTGCATGCAGAAAAGCACAAGGAGGACCCTGGAGCACAGAAAGGCACTCCAAAGGACTCTGGGTTGCACTGGAAAACCCTCAGAGCCCTTCCAAGGCACACAGAAAGTCCTTTGGAGAGCACTGGCTGCAAAGGAAGGCTGTCAGAGGCTCCTAGGTCAAGTAGAAAGGCACTCAGATGCTCCTTGGCCACAAATAAAGGCATTCAGAGAGCTCTGGGGTACTAAGAAAATTTAATGAGTGCCTCTGGGGTGCACAGAAAGGCCTTTGGAGGCTACCCATGGTGGATTGCATGGACTTTGCCAAGAAAAGGGGAAAAAAGCCAGGAAGAAGAAAATTCCACTGATTCTACAATTCTTCTCTACATTGCTAAAGGACTGGGGCAGCTGAAAGATCCTGAGAAACTTGCTGGTGCGCAAAACTACTAGAATACACAACACAGGGCTACTGTCTTTTAGAAGGCACCTCTCCTATCCACTGTTTGGACTGCTCTACACCTTTACCCAGAGTCCCAAGTCCTGACAGAGGAAAAGAGAATGGAAAACAGAGCTGTCCCCTTCCCATTTTTTAATACTTTTAGGAAGTGTTAAAAGCCTGAGCTTCTTTCTGCAAAATACCTATCTCCAACAAAGGCTATCCAGCAATACATTGAAATCCTGCATGGACAGCAAGACTTGTTAAAAAAAGACCTTTTCCTGCACCCCACCTTGCTGTTTACCCACATTCCCAAAAAGTGAAACTGCTCCAGGATTTTGCTAGAAGAACAGCCTCTGAAGTGCACCACATCAATTCTTAGACCCTTATGGCCAGCAGTGGGATATAAGAGAGAGAGAACAACACATATATAAAATATCAAGTATAAATGGCAAGAAAAGAGCAATTGGGCATCAGGGAGTAGCAAGAACAGGGCTGCTCTACAAGGGGCAATAAACGGGGAGCCAAGGGTGACCACAGCGCAGGCAGCACCCTCCCCTGCAAAAGGCAGTTCCATAGCACCTGAGCAGGGCAGCATTGGTGGGTCCTTTGACAGCCCCTGACAAAGCAAGTCAGGTGCAGGGTCCATCCAGTGCACCCAGTCAGGAAGAGTAGGCAACAGGACTGGAGACAGGCATACTTCTCCATAACTCAGGGCAGGCCTTGGTGCTCAGGGCTGATCTTAAATGGGGCCCCTGGGCAGAGGGTGCATGAGCAAGGTTGCCATAACAGGCTGCTTGGGCTCACCAGTGCCCTCAGGGCCCTGATCTTGAGGTAGTTGATAAGTAACAGGAAAATAGCAGACCTAAGGAAAGAAACATTAAACTGTATTATACTTGCTTCACTCTGTGACAATGGTGCAGCTCCATGGTCAGGCCATTCCTCTGAACTGATAACCTACACCTTGACTGTCTTGCTGATTTAGATGACAAAACCAAACTCTCCACTGTATTATTTTAAACCAGTCAGGTGTGAGGCTGGAGGTGGGGGATTCTTCCATAAAGGTCCAAGGCCTAGGCAGCTTCAAACAAGAGCTTATCTACTTTTAAAGATGAAGTTGGCTGTGCCTCTGCCTCACCTCTGCTCTTTTTGTCTTTCTCCTTGTTGCATCAAAGGGTAAAGAAGTTTGGCAGAAAATAAAACCCCTTGCATTCCAGCTTGTCCTCAGATATCAGAGGGGCTGGGGGTGGCTGGGCTTAGATTCTGAGTGATGCCCAGTTCAACATTATTAGTCTGGTCACTTTCAATATGTATTAAACTATCATGATTACAGATGCACTAATAGCATAATATACTTTCAATCTAGTTGTGTTCAACATCACGGCCAGACTTAAGAAGTATGGTTGCATTCAACAAACTATCATGGCTAGATTTTAATGAAAAGTACAGTTTATTAAAGCAACAGAAGTGCAAATTCTTTTGGATTGCCGGTGATAAATACACTGTCTGCAAAGCATGTGCAAGTACCAAGAATACAGTTGACTACAAATGTGTTAAATTATGGAAAAACTCTAAAGAGATTTCTAAGTTTCCTGGGGAAGCACCTGGTATAACTGAGGGTTTGAATCTTACCCAATAGGCATCCCTATGGGGTGAAAAAACATTCAGCCCATCGACTGATCCCAGTCGTGATGTCCTTCCCAACCTGTCTGTGACGGTATCTTCCCTAGCATTCCTGCTTTCTTAAAACCTTTTATACTATTTTCTTATTTTTAGGTGGTGCTTGAGTGACTCTAGTCATACATACCTTTATTATGATTGGTATAAAATCTCTTTGCTTCACTTTTAAAGGTATATGCTAGAGAAAATTCAGAGTGCATGCTCAGTAAGGGGTGGTTGCACCTTGGAGGTGGGTAGCTTTTGGGATGGAAGCATGTTTTGGTATTATAATGAGCAAAGTTCACCCAGAGAACATGATTTAGTGTGTCACTACTCCAGAACTGGGCACTTATGATATAAATCAGAAGTAAGGCAATAGCATTGACAGAACCCCATTGTTTCACCTCCTTGCTTCAGTGGACTCAATGCAGGGACCTTCCATTCTTGTTCCAGTTCCCCATCCCTGTGGTGATATCACAAAGCCTGGCTCACGGTGCTTCCACTCTGCTCCACCTCCATGTTGCTTCTCAGAGTCAGCATACCAAGATCCCCTGGTGTTGCTAACATCTAAGGTTGCAGGTTATGTTGCTTAGGGAATTATTATGGAACAGATTTCACGTATATCCACTGCATTCCACCCTGGAGGTTTACATTCCTTGTCGTGGTTTAAGCCCAGCTGCTAACAAAGCACCACAAAGCTGCTTGCTCACTCCTCCCCACCCAGCCCTGGTGGGATGAGGAGAAAATATAAAGAAAAGCTCGTGGGTTGAGACAGGGCCATGGAGGGATCACTCACCAGTTATGGTCACAGGCAAAAGTCAGGCTCAACTTGGGGAAGAAACAAAATCAATTTAATTTACTATAAATCAAATCAAAACAAAGATACTGAGAAGTAACCCCAAACCTTAGAACATCTTCCTGCCACCCCTCCTTCCTTCCCAGCTCAACTCCACTCCTGGTTCTCTCTACCTCCTCCCACCGGTGGTGCAGGGGGATGGGGAATGGGAGTTGGGGTCAGTTTGCCACCCGTTGTCTCTGCCACTCCTTCCTTCTCAGGGGGAGGACTCCTCACTCTTCCCCTGCTCCAGCGTGGGGTCCCTCCCATGGGAGGCAGTCCTCCATGAACTTCTTCAGCATGAGTCCTTCTCACAGGCTGTAGTTCTTCATGAACTTCCCTGGCATGGGTCCTTTTCATGGGCTAATCTGCAGGCACAGGCTGCTCTAGTGTGGGCTTTCCCATGGAGCCATGGCCGTCTTCAGGGGCATCCAACTGCTCCAGCGTGGGGTCCTCCACAGGCTGCACGTGGACATCTGCTCCATCATTCACCTCCATGGGCTGCAGAGGGACAGCCTGCCATCTCACCATGGGCTGCGGGGGCATCACCTCCTCCAGCACACATCCTCTTCCTCCTCCTTCAATGACCCTGCTGTCTGCAGAGGGGTTTCTCTCACATTCCAATCTCCTCCCCTGCTGCAGGTTCCATTTCTTAAATATGTTATCCCAGAGGTGCTACCACCATCACTGATTGGATCAGCCCTGGTCAGAGGCAGGTCTGACTAGGAGCCAGGGAAGCTAGAAGCTTCTCACAGGAGCCACCCATGCAGCCCCTTCCCCACTACCAAAAACCCCACCACACAAACCCAAAACATTTCCCTAGGGACGGGGACACATATCAACAATCACCTCCACCAATTATTCCACACTCCTCCTTGGGTCAGAAAGAGGCCCAGAAGCTGTTTTTTGCTTCCATCTGTCTGCAAAACTACTAGCACTGATGTCTTGATATAGGAGCAGCTTTTATTCTGCAGATAGGAACTGGCAGAGCTGGTTGAGGCAAGAGAATACTCAACAAGACCTGAAGGAGAAGGAAAACACTAGTGAGGCACACTATGATGCACAGGAATCAGGTGACCAAGCATAGGGAGGTGTGGGGCACTTGCTCATGGGCACAGGACCTTCCCTCTGCAAGGCTCCAGGAGCCACTGAGAGCTGTGAGCTGGGACCTGGGCAGAGAGGGAGGCAGTCTGGGAGCCAGTGCTGGAATTGGGGCACCTGGATTCTGTCCACCCACCCAGCTGTGCACTAGGCACTGACAGGTCCCATGTCCTGTTCTGGCTGTGCTCTCCAGGTGCTTCTGCCACAGGACCCCACTGGCTTCTTGGGCACCATGGTGCAGCAGCAAGCTATACTTGATATTGCTGTGATGAGGTAACTGTCCCTGCCTTCTGGCTTGGCTAAAGCTTCCCCACTACACAGCCCTGAAAGCTCCTATTTGAGAGGCATCCCTCACCCTGGGGGAGTCTGCCAATACTGTCTGCTGGGCTTCTGCATTCCCCTGGCCTGGGCCTTAAAGTGATGGAGACAGGAGGACAGAAAGGGCCCCAGGGCTTCCTGATATCTCTGCACTTTTCCCCCAAAGGGTGACGCAGGAGATGGTGAGGTCATTGGACCAGGACTCCCTCAGTCCATCCAGTGGCCAGCTTCCCCATAGTCTTGTCCTCAGACACACACACATACATCTGGCACTTAGAGACAACCCCAGTCCCACCACCTCTGCAGCAGCTTGCTGGGACTCCCCTGGTTCTCCCAGTAGCCAACTCCTGCTGTTGTCTCACTCATATACACACACAGCCCTAGCTCCTGGGCCACTTCACCTAATTGCTGGCTGTCTTGATGTACACTAGTAATCACACATTGCCAGTGTCACTAGCTCCAGTTGTTGGCACAGTGGACACACAAGCCCTCTGGCCCCTGGTCCCACTCAAGTGCCTGGCAGTTTATTTCACTCACTGAAGTCTCTCCAGTTGCTGGCAACCAAGCACGTGAACCCTCTGGTCCACCATCCCAGCCCAGTTGCTGGCACTCAGACTTTCATTCACTCCAGTTGGCAAAGAACTGTTGTGTCTCTTAGCTAGGTGAATCCTGTCTCTTCCAGGTAGTTGTCAGTGTTTAAAGACTGTTCCACGGTCATAGAAACCCAAGCCCTGTGGCCAACACCAGCTGCACAAACAATTGTTGACCCACAGGACCTATGCAGGAAGAGCAGGATCAAGCTCTTCCTCCTCACCATCAAGTAGAATATTGTCTAGGCCTCCATGCCCTTCATTACCAGAAGAGCCGTGTAGTCACACTTGTTACTTTCCAGGTGACCTCTGGCAATATCACTGGTGCCTACATGGAAAGACAGCAGCAGGTTATATATAGTGAGAGGGACTGGATGATCCTCAGTAGCCTCTCCACAACCTTGGAAATGTGAGCCCCCCCGAAAGTAGAAGACCTCACTGACAGGTCAGGTCAGCAGATGGGGTCCTCTGTCCCCTGCAGCAAGGTGTCTCTCACTGCTAACACTCACCCTTGCTTCCCTGCTGTGGCTCATGCTAAGCTGCTGGAGATGATCCATTTGACAGCACTCCTAGCTCCTTGTCAATGACAAATGCATTTATTCCAGGGTCAGAGCCTTCCTCCTGGTATGAGAAGTCACCAGCTTCCAATCATAGCCATGACAGGAGTTTTCACTTTTTAACTTCATAGGCACAGGTTCTGCCTGCCTCTCCGCCACAGATACAGGTTCAGCACTTAAAGCTGAAGGGTGTCAGAGAAGATCTGGTCAACCTTTCTTAACCTTTCTGATGTTTCACAGTCTCCTGACCTCCTTCCACAGCTCCTTCACTTGGCACAGATCCTCAGCAGCTACGCGACTCCTGCAGGCTAGAAGATCACATGCCCCAGCCTCAGTACAAAGCTCCAGACACCCTCTGCAGCCTGAGACATGCAGAGTTGCATACCCCTTTTGAAACTCTGTCTGTGTCAAAGCCTCTGATAATGAAGGGACAGGTATTCCAGCAGCTCCGGGAGACCATGTCCTATGGCATATCATCACCATAGCTGAGTATATTTATGCTAGACACAGCAGGTTTGCTAAAACCTTTGCTGCTCAGACTGCTGTACAAACTGCTGCTTCTAAGAAAGAGCTGTGCCCTGAGTCTGGCTCTTATATAGGCCTCTCCCCAGCACCACCTAAAAGGTGGCTTGTCCTTCCCTAATCAGCAGTCATCTAAAACAAAGGCTCCAAGCATGGTTTGATGAAGGGCACATAACAGAATTTGCTAGAAGCTGCTAGATCTACCATTACCTTATCCTTACATGGCAGCAGCAGAAACACCCAGGTTCCTCAGGGGGTTCCCAGGAATCTCCCAACAATCACAGACAAAGTGCCTGGAAGATGCAAGCCTTCTACTCACCACTCTGACTGTATGCCTACTGCTAGGCTTAATGTGCAGCTACCCCTCTGGACAAGGCGCTTACCCCGCAGCCAAGTTTTCTTGGGTCTCTGGTACCTACATTTGATTTCAACTGCCATGCAAAATTCAAGACAAATGCTAAGCTCCTCTCTCCCCTTCACATTAGGTAAAGCAGACACTGTCTACAAGAACACAAGAACTCACAGGTGAGTTTTCGAGCCTGGCCTAAACTCACATTCCCATGCCCATTCTTCTCACACTCCCACAACACATGTGTGTTTCATTTCGTTCTCCACCATAAATTCAGCCCTACAGCTGAACTCACCTCTTTACTGTGCAATAAGCTCTATCATGCATCCTCTGTGCACACCAACACAAGCGCTGGCAGCCAGCTTCTCTAGCTTGCCTGCACTCACCTTGCTGTACTCATTCCTCTCATATTCCCACAATTCTGCCCTTCATATCATTCTCCACCCAAAATATAGCCCTGTCACTCAGCTTTCCTTTCCAGTGCACATCCAGCAACAACATGTACCTACTGTGCCCACCTATACAAGAGCTTGCAGCCAACTTCTTTAGCATGCCTATACTCGATTTCACACATCCATTATTCTTGTACACCTGAAAGAGATCTTCCCTTCATATCTACCAAAAATGACTGCCCTACCACTGAGCTCTCCTTTCCACAGTGCACTAAGCAAGGATATGAATTCACTGTCCACACCAACATAATAGCTCACAGCTGACTTCTCTAGACCTTCTATGTTCATCTTCACAAGCTTATTCTTACCCGCTGACTGCAGCTCTGCTCTTCATTTCACACACCACTACACACTCATGCAAATATCTCCTTTCCACTGTGAACTAAGCAAGCAGGTGAACCCATGGTCCACACCAACACAAGAGCTTGCAGCCAACTTATCTACAGTGCCTAGACATGCTCTACAGACGTGCATTCTTCCCACGCTCCTACTTGCAGCTCTGTGCTTCATTTCACTTGCTACCAAAACTCAGCCCTAGTGGTCAGCTCTCCACTATGCAGGAAGCTCAGACATGCACCTACTGCCACAGCAACACAAGAGCTTGCAGCCAGCTTCTCTCCAGCCTGTCTAAAATTGCCTTCACAAGCTCAGTATTCTAGCACTCTGAGAGTAACTCTGCTCTTCATTTCACTCACCACCTAAAACTAATCTAACCACTAAGTCCTCTACTGTTCATGAGGTCCAGACACACACCCACTGTCCATTCCAACAAAAGAACTCTCAGCCAGCATGTCTAGCCTGCTGACACTTGCCTTCCTATGTCCGTTCCTCATGTGTTCTGAATGTAGCTCTGCATTTCATTTTACTTGCCACCTAAAACTTGGCCATGCCACTCAACTCTCCACTGCATATAAAGTTCAGATACACACCCACTGTGTTGCTTTTCTTAAAAAAAGAAAGAATTTATTTCAGTATCTTTGTCTTTAGTATTTAATTCTCTAGTATCTATCATATTGGTAAAATTGAACAGGGTACAGAACATGGGCAGAACTTCCAGGAGATATTTCTTAACTATCTTTGATAAAAGAAACTGATGTTCAAGAGTGTGCATCTCAGCTGAACCAAGGCAAGTGGGAAGACATTCAGCTGTCCACAGATGCTGTGACAATTGACAGTTACCAGTTCTCTACTGTCATATAAAACTATGTCATAGGACCCCTTTCTCTGATATAGTCAAGCTTCTTTTAAAGAAAATTATGTTAGGTTTTTTTTCCCTGATGCTTTGATTCCAGTATTTCATTAACTTAGCAGTTAGAAACATGATTCCCAGTCTAACTTTATTCATGGACGTGCTTGTATCCATCTTTTCTTGTGATATTACCTTTCAACTTTAGTGGCATTTCTCCTTCTTCTTCCAGGGATTGATTCTTCTTTTTCTGGTGGATCAAATCGTATTTAATAGTGTTGCCATGCTGGAGAAATCCTTCATCAAAACGTATTAAGTATTGTTTATGATTGATCTTGTAAATGCTGACATCAATTTTGATCTCATGCACTTGCTTAAAAGTTCCTTGATGTAAGTTAAATTTAAAGCAATCCTGCACAGTTGGCAGTACCTTGACATTCAGCCCATGAATGGCTTTCATTCACAATTACTATTTTGAAGGGAATTACACCAGCAAGATGGGAAACAAATGCTAGGTCTTTTGAAAGGAAGTGGTCTTTTTTTTTTTTTTTTTTGGGGGACAAGGCAATTATTAAGTACCTGATAGCAATGCACGGATGCTGTAGCTGTGATGGTTTACCCTTGGCTAACAGCCAACTGCCTACACAGTTGCTGATTTCCCCTTCTGTAGTGATCTGGACAGGAAGAGCATTGTACATCGAGGATTTAGTGATCCACACAACAGTTAACCTGAGCACACTCAGGTCTGTGCTGTGTTGCGCCAAGTTGTACATACAGGCTGGCCTTCAGGTGTTGTTCTGCATGAATTCCTTGGATAAACTCAGCCAGTTCATTGTAACAGAGGAGCCTGCAGACAGGCTGTTGGTACCTGCTGAGTACCAAAAATTACACCTCCTGTATGGCCTTGCCTTTATCTAACAGTGCAGCAAGAAGTTCTCATGTGAACACTCTTCCTGTTTGACAGTAGAAACAATTAAGAGTTGTTTCCTTGTAAGAAAAATCCCATAATAGCTCAAATTACCAAAATGGGAGAATCTTCTATGGACAGGGTCTGCCCAGCATGAATCAGAGAGCCATGTGATGGTACACCAC
>NW_010972628.1:133230-133461 GCF_000737465.1 Haliaeetus leucocephalus
ACTGTCACGGTCCACTCGGTGGACTCGTGATGGTTCGTTTGCTACGATCTCGAAAGTGCAAAATTAAGGTGACCAACACCAAAGGGGATAGCAGTAATCACACAGTAAAACTTTATTGTATTGCCTGTGAGGAGGCACGCGATAGTTAGAGATGGGTGAAAGAAAGGAGAAAAGTAAAGTTAAGTTTAGAGAGAGGAGAAAGAGGGGTTATAGCTACCACCGCTGATCTCA
>NW_010972628.1:133958-166141 GCF_000737465.1 Haliaeetus leucocephalus
CCACCTGGGGCTTCCAGCATCTAAGGGGATGTAAGATTATCTATAGTATTCTAGCCTTACAGTGTTAGCTCTGATCATACTTTACAGAGTCTGAGTGTGTTTCTTCCTGGGACTATAACAGACCAGCAGCCCCTGGTGAAAAATACCTCCTCAGTAGGACAGGGGGAGAAAATACGATATAAAACTCATGGGTTGAGATAAAGACAGGAAGATTGCTTACCAGTTACTGTCAGTTGCAAAACAGACTTGACTTTGGGAAAATTAATTTAGTTTATTGTCAATTAAAATAGATTCGTGTAGTGAGAAACAAAGACAAACATTAAAACAGAACCTTTCCTCCCCCTCTCCCAAGCTCAACTTCACTCCTCCAGTCCCAAACCTCCTACCCACCCAGCGGTGCAGGGGGAGGGCATGGGGCAGGAGGACTATGGTCAGTGCTATTAGGTCGTCTTTGCTGCTCCTTCCCTCTCACACTTCTCGCCTGCTCCAGTGTGGAACCTTCTGTGGCTGCAGTCCTTCCAGAAAAAAACCTGCTGCTGCATGAGTCCTCTCCATGCATCACAGTTCCCTCGGGAACATCCACCTGCTCTGGTGTGGTGTCCTCCACAGGCTGCAGGGAATAGCTGCTTCGCCATGGAGCACCTCCTCCTCATTATCTGACTTGAGGCTTACACTGCCTTTTCTTACTCTTTTTTTCCCGCTCCTTCTCTGCCTGTTCAGCATATTTCACCCTTTTTTAAATACACTTTCCCTAAGGCGCCATCATCTTGGCTGAGGGGCTGAGCTATGCCCTGCAGTGGGTTCGCTGGAGCCAGCTGGAACCATCTGTCCAGCATGAGGCAGCCTTGGCTTCTCCTCACAGAGGCTACCCCTGCAGTCCCCCACTGCCAGTACCTGGGCACCAATACCCAGTACAAGTATCTTTTAGTTCAGGTGCTGTATCAGCCTCCTAACTTATTACCTAAAAGAGTACATTATTTTAATTAAAAAAAAAAAAAAAGGTGTTCGCCTGCTATTGTTCATCCCTTAGAATAATTTTCTTAGGGTGAGTTTGTCATAAGATAGGTAATAAATGAGCTTTTTTGCTGTTACACTGATGACATTAGGGATTTTCAGAAATCATCTTGCTGCCTCTTGGGTTAAAGTCAAGGTGAACCAGTGCTGCTAAGAATGGATAATCAAATATATTCCATCATGCTCTGTTTTATCTCTGATGGCCATTCCCGAAGACTAAGTCAGATAAGTTTGTCATGGTATTACATCTTGGCTGCTGGAGGGTATGATGTACAAAATGAGCTGAGTGAAATGGGTTTGTTCAGCCTTAAAAAAAGGAAAGCTCAAGGTGTGAGATTGTTGCTATGTACAGCTACCTAATATGAGGGCAGGGAAGGTGGAGCCAGATTCTTAGCAGAGGTGCATAGTGAAAGGAAAAGAGGCAATAGACACAAGCTGCAACATAAAAAACTCTCATTAGGTGTCAGGAAAAAAATTTCACTATGAGGGTAGACATACACTGGAGTAGGTTGCCCTGAAAGGCTGAAGGTTGAATTTTCATCCTGAAGATATTAAAAACTAAACTGGACAGCACCTTATCTGTGTTTACATTCTCCAAGGTGGCAACTGGAGTAGATTACCTCCAGAGATCCATTCCAATTTAAATTATCATATGCTTCTGTGGGGTTCAGCGTTTGGAAGATCTCGCGATGTCACGGAAAGTTGGAGGGTTAGTCGCAGCCTTATGATGTGTCTGTAATCCCACCTACCCTTGTTAGTATAAAAGGAATTGACTGCGCAATAAAAGGCGGAAGTTGGCGCTCACACTGTGTGTGTTACCTGTCTCTTTCCCTGGTCTGGGGGTGATCAGTGATCTAATCGTGGCACCTTGATATGCGGCGAACGCTACAGCTTCTGTGATCACATTGAATTGATATGCATGAGATGACAGCTTGAAGTTCTGCCAAGACATTGATTCAAAAATTTCTGACTTGATATATACTTCCTCTAGTAAAACTATTTTACATTCCTTGTATAATAAAGACATATATCATTTTTATATGATAGTGTTGGGGTTTAAGCCCAGCCGACGACAACAAAGCACCATGAAGCCACACATTCACTCCTCCCCGCCCTGGCCCTGGTGGGCTGAGGAGGAGAAAATACAAAGAAATGCTCATGGGCTAAGACAAGGACAGGGAGGGATCAATCACCACTGGTGATCATGGGCAAAAGACAGGCTCAACTTGGGGAAAAACAAAATCAATTTAATTTACTACCAATCAAATCAAAACAAGTATAATGAGAAGTAAACCCCAAATCTTAAAACACCTTCCCCCCACCCCTCCTTCCTTCTCAGATCAACTCCACTCCTGATTTTCTTTACTTTCTCCCCTCCAGCAGCAGGGGTGGCTCCTGTGAGAAGCTTCTAGAAGCTCCCCTGGCTCCTAGTCAGAGCCGCCTCTGGCCAAGGCCAACCCAATCAGCAATGGTGGTAGCACCTCTGGGGTAACATATTTAAGAAATGGAACCTGCAGCAGGGGTGGAGATTGGAATGTGAGAGAAACCCCTCTGCAGACATCAAGGTCAGTGAAGATGGAGGGGGAGGAGGTGTGCTGGAGGAGGTGATGCCCCTACAGCCCATAGTGAGATAGCAGGCTGTCCCCCTGCAGCCCATGGAGGTGAATGGTGAAGCAGATGTCCACGTGCAGCCTGTGGAGGACCCCACGCTGGAGCAGTTGGATGCCCCTGAAGATGGCCATGACTCCATGGGAAAGCCCACACTAGAGCAGCCTATACCTGAAGATCAGCCCACAGAAAGGACCCACACTGGAGCAGTTTGTGAAGTACTGTCTCCCGTGGGAGGGATCCCATGCTGGAGAAGGGGAAGAGTGAGAAGTCCTCCCCCCAAGGAAGAAGGAGTGGCAGAGACAATGTGTGACGGACTGACCTCAACCCTCATTCCCCATCCCCCTGCATCACTGAGGGGGGAGGAGGTGGAGAAATTAGGAGTGGAGTTGAGCCAGGAAGGAGGGATGGGTGGGGGGAAGGTGTTTAGAAATTATCTTCAACACATTCCAGGAGTCTGCTGGACTGCTTACAGCTTGCTCTGCTGCTTTGCCAGCAGATGTTAGGGTGGTTGCAGTGCCCCAGCAGGATCAGAGCCTGTGAGTGTGATGCTTCCTGTAGTTGAAGCAAGAATGCTTTGTTAACATCCTCCCCTTGACTGGGCAGTCTGTAGTAAACATTAACCACGAGGTTTCCTCTGTTGGCTTGGCCTCCAGTTTTACCCATAAGCTCTCATTGCTGTTTTTCAAGGCAGCTCTGTGCAATCAATCAATTTTTTTACATAGAGGGGAAACCCCCTCCACTCCTTCCTTGCCTGTCCCTTCTGAACAGTTTGTAACCATCAGCTGCTGTACTCTAGCCATTTCAGTGATAGCGGTTAGATCATAGCATTCATTCTAACTGCACAGTAGCTTCCAGCTCTTCTGTTTGTTACCCATGCTGTGTGCATTGGTACAGAGGCACTTCACCTGGGCTATCAACCATTTCACCTTTTTAGATGAACACGCCCTAATTCCTCTGAGGCATTTCACAGGTGTTTCCCTGTTGGTTCCTACTACTTCAGCAGCCCCTGGCTCTTCTCTGTTGCTCAAAACTCCATTGCCTTCCCCCACTAAGTTTAGTCTAGCTTCTTATAAGTCTGGCCAGCTTGTTGGCAAAGATCCTTCTGCCCCATTTGGCCAGGTAAATCCCATCAGCTTACAACAGACCCAGCTTCCCAAAGGTAGATCTATGATCACAGAAGCCAAAAACTTGAGTACAGCACCAGTCTGTGTCCCATTTCAAAAGTATGGAAGGGAAATAAAAATTGGATACATCCAGCGCAAGATTAAGACACAAATGAGGTCAAATGTTGATATCCAAAAGTTAATTCATTTTACTGCTTACAAAGGAGAAAAGAGCGAAATGATAGAAAAGGGGGAAAAGGAGCAGAGATTTCCTTAAGAAAAGCAAGTGATAGTTACCACCACGGATCCAGCGGCATCCCGTTAATCCTCTTCTTCTTTGGTGGGGAGAGCTCTACCTGTGCTTGTCTAGTGCCTGTTTTATAAAGTCCTGTTGATGAGTTTTACGACTTTTCAGCAGTTTTGCCCAAGTCTGGTAGTCGGGGCAATGGCATGTCTGCCTCGTAGGCTTTGTGAGTCCCAGCTCAGGGGGTCGTTTGTCAGATGCCCCTCTAAGTGCCATGACTGCCAATTGACCTTCAATTGTGCATTGTGACTGATAAGAGGCGAACATCCTGGTTTTGTTGCTTATCTCCCAACCACAAGGCCAGCCAGAGCACATAGGCAGAGCCAACATTAACCAGGCAGTGGTGAGACAGAGTCCTTGTCTCAGTCCTTTACAGTCTGACAGCCAGGCATTCACCTGTTCAATTCATTTCCTTCTTCCTAAAACCCTTCCTCTTACTGGGAGGATAAAGGAGAACACCACCTGTGCTCCAGACCCTTTTAACATTGCTCTGAGGGACATATAGCCTCTTTTGATCATTCACAGTTGCCTCATTAGAAACTATGGGGAAGAGTCAGATGATAATCTGTAGGGTTCACCAGACCTGACAGCCTCTCAGTGACATTGGGAAAGTGAGCTCCTGGTAGGCAGCAAACTTCTCTAGAGAAATTGTCTGGGTGGTGTGGCAGGTGCACCCGCTCTGAGAGGAAATGAAACTTCTCCAGACAGGGACAAGAGGAAAAAAACCCCAAACCCTAGAGGCCACAGGTTGAAAACTGAACTGACCAATCCAACACGCGTCAGGTAGATGGAAGTGTTGACCTTTCGGCCAATGGGGATTAAAATGACCACAGATCAGATTTGACAAGGGTATAAATGGGGCCCAGCCAGAGGACATTTTGAATCAGTCCTCCTCGGAGCAGCAGTTCTGCAGCTGGGGACTCTGCCCTTGGATTGGGATGCCACCCTAGGTAAGTCCTCGAGGCTGAGAGCCCTCATCTTTTATATGATATTATTTATATTGATATGTGCATTTTGAGTCATCATTTTTAAACCTTAAGAATTGTTAAGTCAGCTGTGTAGTACTAATTCCCCTTACATCATTGAGCCTGTGGTTCACTAATGTTATTGGAGTTTTAACTAACTTTTTCTACTGAAGAATAAATCTGATTTTTAACATCTCTTGGATTTGATTGTGTGAGCCTCCATAACAGATGGCAAACGGCTGCTTCAATGCCTCTCGGTAAGTAATCACTGGTTACTAATACTTTACATTCTTTTTCAGGTGGCACTGGTTCTAATGCAGGTGGTCAGATTAGTTTTGAATTGTTGTCTTGTCCTGGACCCCGTCCACTACTCAGGTGCTCATCATTCTCCAACTGCAGAGCATTGTGTGTGTTACGCAGGGTCACTGCAGGGGGTGGGGGAAGGTTCCTTCTTCTGACCTGCGCAGAGACAAAGGTCCAGTCTCCTGCATCTAGCGAGTTACTTGTGTCAGTCAGCTCACGGTTGAATTCATGCTTACCTTCCTGATGTGGAGCCTTAAAGCAGGGCTGTTGCTCAGTCTAGGACAGCCCACAATACCATGTATTGACATCCTGCTCAACCCTTGCAGATACTGTGCTGCCTGTTGAGCTCCTCATGTAACACAGCTACTTGAAGAGTTCTTCCAGCTGGGCCCACTTGCAGCTATGACATCCACCACTGCCTTCAGGTGCTAGGGGAGCTTCCAGGTGCTGGAGCTCCATGGAACTTAAGCTCTGGACAGCTTTTTCAATCCTTAGGAGGTCTGTTTGGGTGGAGACAACAGCACAGGGAAACTATAGTGCTTGTTTGGGTTTTAGTCTCAGCCTTGCAGTTGTGGCAGGTGAATACCATTTTCTTTTAGCAGGTCACAGTCTCTTTATAGTTCTTAGAAAAAGAGTCCACCTATGAAAAGGTAATTACTTGAAAGATGTTGTCCTTCTAATTCTAACTTCCTGGAGACATCAAACTTCTGGCTAGGCTTGCACAGCCACCAACTAGGTGGGCTGACCATCAGCCTGTGGGATGAACAGAGCAGGCAGCAACCCGACAACAGGCTGAATGTGCTGCCTTTCTCACACACCCTTCCACATGAACTGCTGATACCTCTCCCAACCAACACCACTCCCTGCTTACACATCCTGGTCTCTGGCACTCCCTCGGGTTGGTTGTGTGTGGCTTTCTGCAGTGTGAACTGGCCAGAGGGACTGCCAGCACCACCCAGCTCTTGCTTGCCCCTCTCCTCTCACAAGACCTGCCACCTGCCAGCTGATACCTCCACACACACAGCCCAAGGTTGCCAGGGGCCCAGAAACCCCATCAGACAACCCTGGGGACATCACAAGCCTCACACTACTCTCAGCATTGCAGTAACTGCTGCTGTTGCCACTGCTAACATTGGCTTCCTGCAGAGTGAAGTGCAGGAATATCTCTAGGGTTATCTAGTTAGAGGTAACCCTACACTTGTGTCATGGTTTAACCCCAGCCAGCAACTAAGCACCACGCAGCCGCTCACTCACTCCCCCCCATCCCGTGGGATGGGGGAGAAAATCAGGAAAAGAAGTAAAACTCCTGAGTTGAGATAAGAATGATTTAATAGAACAGAAAAGAAGAAACTAATAATGATAATGATAACACTAATAAAATGACAACAGTAGTAATAAAAGGATTGAAATGTACAAATGATGCACAGGGCAATTGCTCACCACCGACACCCAGCCAGTCCCCAAGCGGCGATTCCCTGCCCCCCCCTTCCCAGTTCCTAAACTAGATGAAATGTCACATGGTATGGAATACACTGTTGGCCAGATTGGGTCAGGTGCCCTGGCTGGGCATGAGAAGCTGAAAAATCCTTGACTCTAGTCTAAACACTACTGAGCAACAACTGAAAACATCAGTGTTATCAACATTCTTCACATACTGAACTCAAAACATAGCACTGTACCAGCTTCTAGGAAGACAGCTAACTACATCCCAGCTGAAACCAGGACAACTTGTGATAGGAATTGAGGTAGATTAGAAAAGAAACTGGAGGATCTACTGCCATAAGCCATACATTTGACTGCCAATGCATATGGATCCAATTTGGGATTTCAGCACCCTGAAATAAAATAAAATCAACTAAAGAAAAATATGTGATTCCAGTCAAATGGGAATGGATCTACTGGATATTGTAGGCATCTTGGATCAGGCATGATTGCGCTTAGTTGTGCTTTTGGTAGGTCATTCCAGAGATGTGTTCAGGTCAGGTGATAGTTCTAAAACTAGTTGATTTGGATGTAAATACTATTAAGATCTTATATTACAATATTTTTCTAGAAGATTAAGACTTATACTTATGATATATTGTTAAAATTACACTCAAATTTACCATTGTCTTCCTGCTTGAAAGTTTTTTTTGAGGTGATTTTTTTAGTTTATGCAGAGCAACATGCTTTTGCAAAGGTATTATTTTTATTATTTGCATGCTCTTCCACTGCTTCTGCGGTGTGAATTAGCACAATATTTTAATATTTTCACAGTTACTGAAAGCAGATATATTCTTTGTGGTTGGTGTATATTTTACCTTCATGGCTCGATTGCATTTTTAATTTGATATGTTTGTCTGTTTTACTCAAACTGCTAAATTTCCCATCTGTGAGGAGTAATTCTTGCTAGCTCTGCTAAAATCCTTTCTTTGCAAAGTTAAGTTTGTTCTCCTAGTACTCTTTAACTGATCTGAAAATTGGTCATATAGGAAACAGTTAATCCTCTGTATAATAAGACTCTAAATTTGTGAACTTCTTAAATTCATGGAAACAGAAAAAAACATATATTCTTTTATTTATCTATCTTCCCAGTCTTTCTTCTGTACCTCAAAAAGCAGATAATAATACAATTAAAGTCTCATGTGTTCTTCTCGTTGCAAAAATAGCTTCCTGAAGAATTAAGCATTCCACAGAAAATGTAAGTATTAAGTATAATACAACGTAAATTGATATTATGAAATAAGTGCATTATTTATATGTATTATACCTATCATTATTATATATCATACTTATTACTATTATATATTACACTTATTACTCCCCTCACCTCCCAGTGAAATGTGGGAGAGAATAGGAAGGACAAAAGTGAGAAAAAACCTCGAGTCAAGATAAAGACAATTTAATAAGTGAAAGAAAAAAAACCACAAACCAAAGTGATGCAAAAGCAACCAGTCACCACCTCTCAGCAGCAGACCAAAGCCCAGCCAATCTCAGAACAACAGCTACCTTGGAAAAACTGCCCCCCAGTTTTATTGTTAAGCATGACATAATACAGTATGGAATATCTCTTTGGTCAGTTGGGGTCAACTGTACTGGCTGTGTCCCCTCCTGGCCTATTCTCTGGGGTGGGCCGAGTGAGAAGCAGAGGTGGCCTTGACACTGCGAGCCCTGTTTGTCATTAGCTAAAACATCAGTGCGTTAAGAACAATGTTTTGGTCACAAATCTAAACCACTGTACCACAGAGGCTGCTGTGAAGAAAATAAATTCCATCCCAACCAGGCTCTGTTAGTACTTTATTAGAAGAGATTTTATTAGCTTTTATTAGAATAAAAATCCACATAGCTTGATGTACAATTAGAAGCAAACAATTAAAAAATAATCTGTATTGCTCTTGGTATCATTTCTTTAGGCTTTGAATGTAAGCAACACAGAGATTTTTCTGTCTTTGGGTTAGACTGTGAAACATATCATGTATATTGATTCATTTGTTGATATTATCATGATACAAATAATAATTAAAGAGATCAGCTGATTAAATGCCTGGGAAGTACCCACAATGCTTCAGGTTTTTATAATAATGAGGTAATTATAATTATTCTTATATTCTAAAGGTAATAGGACAAATTATGTAAAGACGCAAAAAAGTAGGAAGGTAAATTCCTCATATTGGGAAGGATAAGGACCTAGAAAGTAGTAAATTTACCATGAAAATACTTAGATCAACTTCCAAAGAAAGATAGACTGTTTGGCTGCAAGGATAATTAAATCCTGGAACACATTATGGAAGAAGTTGGAGGTTAACATCTTTAGACATTTTACAAGTCAGAACCTTAAAGCCATCTGTGAGGAAATACTTTGTTAGGGTTGAATCTGCTTGGAGAAAGCGTTAGATGCTGTGTCCATTTCTTTCCCCTACTTTTGTAAAGAATTCTGTTAATCCTTGGTCATTCCATCTCATTTGCAGTACATACATACAGTACATTTTCACTAGAAACTTTTAGAAAGAGATCTTACTTTGTCTTTAAAACTCCAAGCAACAGACAGTCCAGCATGGTCTCTAATAAGCTGTTTCAATATTTAACTATACTTGCCACTAGAAAATTGAAAGATTTTAATGAGGTGGTTAACTACAGTAACTTCCTCCTTGTATTTACTTCTTTCTAATCATGAATGTCTTTATTTTTAGAAAAAACTCTTTGTTGAGAGATATATTTAATCAAATTTGGCTGGTTTAAATCATACCTGGTGACATTTAAATTAACTGCAACTATTCTGAAACAGTATCCTTTGTTCCTCATAGTTGCTATTCAAGTAAGCTTTGTGCTTCCTACAAATTTTGCCATCGAAGTCTATATCATCATCTGGACTACAGATAAAAATATTCAATAAGGTTAAACCAAACCTGAATCTCTCCACATTCAAGACACTCCAGAGTCAAGAAATGTACCAACATGACCATAAAGTAGAACTATATATTACATTCTTGTTTATCCAAGTCATACTACTAGACAAAAAGAAGAATATTATTCATGAGGAGTGCTGGGCTGATACCTATCCAGAATGCCCTTTAAAACCCTGCATCAAATTCCCCACCCATAAGAAGCAATAAAAAGTGCTCTCTTCCCAAAGTTATTTTCATGAAGATTACCATGTGGAATTCACAGGGGTTTTAATTATAGATCCACCTGTTCAGTTGTTTCAAAGGCTTGTTTTCTGTATTCTCATTAGCTGGCAGTTATAACAAAATCAGGATTATTGAATCACAGCAACTTCCATGTCTGCTTAATTGCTCTTAGATAGCTGTATCTTAAACCCAATACCTTCGCCTGTTAATTAATGCTCCTTTGAAGTTTATCATTAACATAAGCTGTTTCTGACATTTGAAAACATACATTTAAAGAGTGACAACGACTCTATCACAGTACAGCTCTAAGAAAGCTCTTCTGTAATTTTTTCCATGAAAACATGGTAAATTCCATTCCCTTGTGGAAGACAGAAGCATTGATTTTCATGTGAAAGGCTTAAAGACTAACTTTTGGTCATGAAAAGCCTGTTTTTATATACTAACCCTCATTTTCTTCTTTCTGGCAATACAGAAGCAAGGAGTTCTAGCAATATTCCTCTCATTAAATGAAGCTATTCACATTAATATTACACTTGTTATACAAAATTATGATTCATTTTTCTTTGTTATAATGTAAGCACCTGTGGTACTCTATAAATATTTTTCTTTGCTTGGTGAATCACCATGATAAGATCAATCTTCTGGAAGAGCTATGCTGCATTGTTAGAATGTTACATCTTTGCTTTTAATTATACTTTCCTTGGAAAGCATTTAGTTGGGCAGTTTCTACAAATTTGTTTATTCACCTAATAAGACTCCTGTAATTTTCTGTAAGCATTGCAACATCCCTTTCTAACAAAGCCTTCTAGTTAATTCTTTCTTCTCTGCCCTTTATTTGTTTTACAGAGTTGTGTTCCATGAACATTTGTGTGTAATCCCTCTTGATAAAATCCAATACATCTGCATTTGTCTTTAAAAAGTTCCCCCCAAATTTATTACAATATTGAAAAGAAAATTGTTTGGACAACAGACCAAAGGCTCCTGATTATTTTACTCTGGTAGTCCCAGTGAAGTCACACTGACTGCATGTTAAAAGTATGAACTGATTGTGGCCCAGTCCATTTAGTCTATGTGTCAGAAGAGCAACAAGGAACAATTTCTTTTGTTAAAATGCTAAAAAAATTGAGAAAGCATGTCTTTTTTTTTTTCCATTGGTAAAAATGTCATAAATCCAAGACAGTGCATTTTTAAATTAATGAAAATTTGAATAAGATTTTAAAAAAGCATTGTAATAATACATTAAAACAAGAGTAAGATAAATATTAGCCTTTTCAATCTAGCAGCATAAAGTCATAACAGTTTTAGTATTGTAATTGTGACACTTTTGTTCCCTATAGTTGTTCTAATCACTTTCATGCATTATAATTAATTTTTATTTGCTTATTTACAATAGTTGAATTTCTTTTTAAATATATGTACTGGTTTTGGCTGGGATAGAGTTAAGTTTTTTCATAGTAGCCTTGTGGTACTGTTTTTCAGTTTGTGACCACTGTTGACAACACAGGAATGTTTTGGCTATTGATGAGCAGCACTTGCATGGCATCAAGGCTTTTTCTGTTTATCTCACTTCCCCACCAGCAAGCAAGCTGGGGGTGCACAAGAGGTTGGGAGGGGACACAGCTGGGACAGCTGACCCCAATTGACCAAAGGGATATTGCAGACGATATGATGTGCTCAGCAGCAAAAAGCTGGGGGAAGACAAAGGGAGTGGAGGCATTCAGAGTTACGGTGCTTGTCTTCCCAAGTAACGATTATGCGTGAATGTAGTGTAGTGAATGAAGTAGTGAATGACTTCCTCATTTTGCTTTGTTTATGTGTGCAGCTTTTGCTTTTGCTAATACACCATCTTTACCTCAATCCCCAAGTTTTCTCACTTGTACCCTGTGGATTCTCTCCCTCGCCCTTGTTCAAATTTACATTTACACTGACTAGGAGTGAGGGAGCAGCTGTGTGGTGCTTAGCTGCCTGTGAGGGTTAACCCACAACCATATGAAATTAGAATAATTCATTCGTTTATGACTTTAAGTCAGATTCTCCACTTCTTGAATAAGCAAAAACTTTGCTGAAGTGCATGCTTATCCCTGAAGCAAAAGTTTTGATCTGATTAATGTCTTCAGATCAGACCTTCTGTTACTTAATATATATATAAATGCTTATTTTGTATTTTTTTGATTCACAGGTTAAAAATTAGCATTTATTTCCCTGTATGTTAGCACTGAATATCAGTTAAAAGTAAGCAAGCAAAAGTTAAGGTGAAGTTAATGATAAATGTTTGAATGAAACTAGTATAAGGGAAGTTTTAATGTATATGAACTCTGTAAATGGAGAAGCACGAGTTTGATTTTTTTATATGTAGGTTCCAGCTGAGATTATTCAAGAGGAAGAAATACATAGTTAATAACAGTAGTACTGTAAATGAGGTTAGATATGGAAAGACTTAATGGATTAGTCAAAGCTGTAACACTGTAATTTTAAGTATTTTCACATAAATAATTAATACACTATGCCACATAAATTGGGGACTGATTACACTGTACAGGAAAAAGAGAAGAACACAGAGTGTTTGGGATTCTACTTTAGTTTATGCTTCCTTTCATACAGAAGTAAGCAGTGCCATATATTCAGCTTTTAAAGTTCTGGTATAAAAGTATTTTCATGCCATCTGCATGATATATGGAACAGATTTTATTAAAATCTAATAAAATTGAGCATAATAAAATACTTTTGGAATTTTGTATGAGTGCTTATGCCAGATACTTATGTACAATCACAGTAAATGCAGACAGAGCAGCAGTGCCCTTTTTTTGTCTCTTCCATTTTTGAAAATGTGACCCTTCTTATCTTAGTGTTAACATTACACTTAGCAAGTGCATAATTCAAAGAAAAAAATATTGAGGGTTTTAAGTTTGTGTTGTCTGTTCTGGAGAGGTTTTGATGGTATTTTTTAGCTACAGTTTATTCTGATTTCACAAATGAAGTAAGTTGGAATAGTAAAGGATATTTTGCTCATTTTTTTATTTATACTAGGGCTTTTGTTGATATAACGAAGTAACTAAATGTCACATTTGCACATAATTATACAAAATGACAGAAGTATCTTGTGCAGACTACAATGAAAAATGCAGTTTGTTTTGAAGGCTTTTTCAGATTTAAAATAGGTTACCTTCCTAATTGCAGATGGTTATTTAGGTAACCCAAATAGGTACTTTGATGCAACAGACATTGAAAAACTAGCTATGTGATTAGTGAGGCTTAAGAAAGAAGTGACTAAATTGACATTTACATAGATTTTTTTGCATTTTAAAAGTTCGAATAGACTCTGATACTATCGAAATCTTGTCTAATTTACTAGCTACTTCCACTGTGCAGGAACAGTCCACTTGATTTGAAACAAATTGTATTCTTCCTTTTTTCCTCCTTCCTTCTTGTTAAATGCCTGAAGTGTATTATATTCACCCTACTTTTCATGCTGCTACTTTCTAGACAGCATACAACAGATTAATAACATGAACGTGTCTCTTCTATTGTGCAGTGTAGCTCTGAAGCTAGGTGCAGGGGAAGAGATGCTTTTCTGAGTCTTTGCAGGGAAATGAACAGGTGATAGAAAATTCAGGATTAGTAAATAATACCAAATCTATCATTAAAAAATAGTGCCACTTTTTCAAGACACACCTCATGAAGTTCTGTTCTTATTCAGAACATTGGCATTTTCTGTAGGAGCTGTTAATGAAATCAGCATCAGACCCAGTGCTGCTTCTTCAGCTGCCAAAGTGCTTCACATGCTTTTGGTTTCTTTTTCAAACACAAAAATTGCTAGTGAAATGTTGCATCATATTTCCTGGTAGCAGAAACCATGTTTTTGTTAAAAATAATCTAAGAATTTATGAAAAGAAATAGGTCTTTCAAGAGATTAATTTAGTCAGTATTAAGGAAGGCATTTCTGACAAAGGAATAAACTTCTGGAGTTCTCATCTCTCTTTTTTGTGTGTAGAAGCTAGTCTAACTAGCTTGGGCTAACTTTTCCAACACTCAGCCTAAGCAGCAGTGTCACTCCTCCTTAATTTCTACAAGGTTAAGCCAAGAAAGAATTTGGGTGTGGAGCAGTAGCTATGGGTATTACACGTATTTGCTTTGGATTGTACAACTTCTCCTTATTTCACTTTAGGAAATATGTTGTGATAGCTACATATATTGACTCTTTCTATTTCTGGATAAGTGCAGCAGGTGATATGAAGGCAATATCATGTTTCAGAGTACTTTATGTACCAGAACTTAATTGTTTTTTTAAATAATGTATTGTATCTCCATAGCCTTTAATTGTTCAGGTTTTGGAAGAGATCCTTTTTTACGCTGCTTACTAATTACTTCAAATTTACATCCTCTGCAGATTCTGAGCACATTTTATTTTTAACTGCAGGATGTTGCTTAATATTCTATGCTCTTTCCATCATGCAACATCCAGTTTTGTCATTCTGTGCTACATTAATTTGATTTGATTACACCAGGTATGAATACCCGCTCTTATATTGGTAGTGTATGCAGGTGCACAAATAAATTAGAAAACACTTCCTGTTTTAAATCAATTCTTCAATTGTTTTTATGAAGTCTAGAGTGATTACAATTAGTTGTCATATATAATTTTTACAATGAAAGCAACAGTTTGTTCCATTTTATGATTATTATGGTATATATTTATTTGTAAAGTTGAGTCTCAAATTTACCCCTGAGTCAAAACCACTATTTTAATGCCTTTTGGGGTTAAGTTGTTGATTTTTTTACTTAGCTAATCTCTTCTGTGGGATTTTTTTCCCCAACCTTATGTTGAATTTTAACTATACTAGCTATAGATTGAGATGAACCCATATTGCTTCACCCTTCCTTCTGGATTATTATTTTTGGTACATTCAAGGATTTGAAACAGCTACTTTGTCAATGAAGAAATGAAGGCATATTCATTTATAGGGAAACAGAGACATACAATATTCTTTGTAAAGATGTATTAACTGTGAAGTGGCTAATGTATATATCATTTTAAAAAGTTACACATATGAGAAAAATATGTATGAGATACATGTTTAATGATGTTGATACAATCTCCTGCCATCTCAAAGATGTGATTTCAGAGTCATTGCATTTTATTCTTCAAGGAGTTCTGCTTCTTATAGTATCTAGAAAAATATTGTGAAATATATTGTGAATATTTTGTGTCATTGTCAAAAAGCCCTCAACACTGCTGAGCTGGTATTCTGTCAGGTTTTTTTGCTTCTTCATAGTATTTTCAGTGCCTGACATAGTTCATTTGTACCTTTCATTTATATTGCAGTATCAGTAAGTTGTGATGGGAAGTTTAATTATCACTATGTCTTCATTAGTATTTTCTCCTCCAGAGTCTGAACAGGCACTGAGATAAACAGGTCTTGTATGCTCAGGACATTCAGTGTCGCTAGTGATCATTTACAAGGTTATAAATCTAATTTTTATTGTGCAGAGTTTCTGAGGATATTGTTTGCCTTGCCTATATCTACCAGTCTGTGCTGTTCTTCTCAAATGTAGATTTCATAGATCTTCAGTGTCTGGCTGTAGATAAAAAACTGATGAGACAGTCATGCCAAGAACATAGTAATAAAAATTGTGCATTTTCATTGATTTCTTACCAAGGAAGCAGATTCATGTAACCAGACAGAATATGACCAGGCTATATATACATGAATTTATGCATAGAAACTGTGTATGCAAAACACTGTCTGTAATTTATATCAATTATGAGTGAATAATATTTTTAAATTATGCGTTTTTTTCTAATTTGGTTTAGCTTTATACTGAGAGTGTTTTAATGGCTGTTAACTGGTATGCCTTTTTTTTTTTTCTTGAGTTCGCTGAAATTGCCTACACTCCAAACACCCAAATGAATCATTTTAATGGGTATTAATTGTGTTGAATATTCTTGGTTGTTGCCTTGACAATTCTTTTGTTGTAGAGACGAAAAATGCTTCTACCATTTTGTCATAGCACAGAACACACAAATTCTACTATTTCATGGAGAAGTAACTTAAAGGAAAAATTCCTTGGACTGAGATGGAAGGCAGAAGGCCTTCTGCAGGTCTGCAGGTCACACAGTCTGTAAACGGTTGCATGTATTCTGGTTCTATACAAAATGCTAACAGAGCTTTTATTGAATCTGATGATAACTAATTGTCCTTGGAGTTAAAGAAGTGTAGTACAAAGGAAAGGGAATATGCAGCCATGACCAAATCACAATGGCACTTCATAACTCTAACCTCTAGGTTATTTATATCTTATTGAAATTTCACCTCACAGTTTTATTGACTTTGAATATTGCTGTGTGGAATTCATGCTTAGGCATTGCCAGTCTTGGAAAGCTGTGGAGACCCAGGTACCCTCTCATTTTTGGAAGCACAAAGATCCTGCAGCACACTGATTTATGACTGGAGAAGTCTCAAATGCTTTTTAGTTAATTGCAGGAGAACAGGATAGAGGAAGACTTTTTTTCCCAGCTTATACTTCCCTGCTATTCTGAGAGGATTAGAAATAAAAAAAAGTTTTCCACATGGCATTTTCCTCTCTTACTATATGTGTAGTCTCACTGAAACCTAACTCTCCTTTTTTTTTTATCTCCAGTTTTTGCTTTTTAGTTAAGGTGCTTGCTAACTTAAAATGAAATGAGGTAAAATTTTAAATAACATCACAAAACCAAAGTAATTTTAAATAGTATTTTATGAATACTATGAATATGGATGAATATGAATAAGGAGAAGTATGAATAGGGAAAAAATTGCTTGCTACATTTCATGGTTAAACCCCACCTGGCAACTAAACACCACAGAGCTGCTTGCTTACTCCCTCGCCAGCAGGATGGAGGGAAGAGAATTGGAAGGCTAAAAGTGAGAAAGCTCCTGGGTTGTTTAATAATTGAATGATGATGATGATGATGATGAATGAAAGGGAAAATAACAATGAGAGAGAAATAAAACCCAAGAAAGGCAAGTGGTGCAAATGAAAACAATTGCTCACCACCAACCGACCAATGTCCAGCCAGACCCTGAGTAGTGCCCCCACAGCCAAACTTCCTCCTAGATTTACTGCTGAGCATGATGTCATATGTTATGGAATATCCTTTTGGTCAGTTGGGGTCAGCTGTCCCAGCTGTGTCTCCTCCCAACTTACTTGCTGGCAAGGTGGTATGAGGAGCAGAAAAAGCCTTGACTCTATGTAAGCACTGCTCAGGAATAACTAAAACATCCCTGTATTATCAGCAGCGTTTCCAGCACAAATCTAAACATAGCCCCGTACTAGCTACTATGAAGAAAATTAACTTTAGCCCAGCAAAAACCAGCACACTATATTAAAATTGCTCCACTATAAAAAGGCATCAGAAAGTCTTATTTTATAGCTTTCTGTCAAATGACAGAGGTCAAACTGAAAAAACCTGGAGAACCTGAAGATGACAGCAAAAGTGATGTCAAATTCTGTGTCTTCTTGTGTTATACAGGTGGGACTGGAAGCTGAATAATACATTTTCTTTCTATATATTTCTTCTTTCCTGTTTGCAAAATAACCTGGATTTGGGTGATAACTATGGTTTTAAAAGAACAAAACCCCATGTGTCTCTACTGCAAAGCAAAACAGAAACTGCCTGGAATTTGTCTCTGATATGGAGACAATTGATACTCTCTAAGCTAAGTATTGACTTAAGCTTGTTGTCTACATTCTTTGTGTAGACACTAAATCTCATCTATTTTAGATTCCAACGTTAAAATGGAGCAAATCTTTGTCTGGAGATGCCTTTTTCTAATTCAGTACAGAAAAAGCTTAGATAAACAAATGCTTAGTATTGAAATGGCTGAAATTAGTCAAAATAAATCCCACTTTCCCTGTTGAAACAGACCCAATGGCATAAGCCATGTGGATGTTTCTGTAATGCTGTACCTAGAGATGAGATAGAAAAATACACATAATTCTACTAAAATATTTTGCAGTAGTTTTTAAGCATTCTGTTCTTGATGCTTTTTGGTAATCTTCTAATTCAGAATTCACACAGAAATTGAAAGGTAGCTTTATACTCTTTATGAATAATAGTATGTGGTGGGTTAACCCTGGTTGGATGCCAGGTGCCCACCAAAGCCGCTCTATCACTCCCCCTCCTCAGCTGGACGGGGGGAGAAAATATAACAAAAGGCTCATGGGTCAAGATAAGGACAGTTTAATAAACTGATAGCAAAGGTTGCGCGTGCGAAAGCAAAGAAAAAAACAAATGATGTTATTCTCTACTTCCCATCAGCAGGCGATGTCTAGCCGCTTCTCGGGAAGCAGGGCTTCAGTACGCGTAGTGGTTGCTCCGGAAGACAAAATGCCCCCCCTTCCGTCTCCCTTAACTTAGCTTTTATATCTGAGCTGACGTCATATGGTATGGAATATCTGTTTGGTTGGTTTAGGTCAGCTGTCCTGGTTATGTCCCCTCCCAAGATCTTGCCCTGCCCCAGCCTGCCATTGGGGGTGGAGAGACAGCCTTGATGCTGTGCCAGCACTGCTCAGCAGTAGCCAAAACACTGGTGTGCTATCAACACCTTTCTAGCTACTGATGCAGAGCACAGTGCTATGAGGGCTGCTATGGGGAGTATTAACTCCATCTCAGCCAGACCCAATACATAGCAGTAATCTATTTAAACTTACATCACTATTTTTTTAAAAGACATCCCCTCTATCTGCATGTTGTACTTCATGTTGCAGTATATAAGATGATATTCTGCTGATATGAATAAGAGGGTGATTTGAACTTTTTCATGGCCATGTACTCTTAGATACCTTCAGACCTGACTACAGTTAGCATTGCTTAGTGGTAAGTATAATGAATCAGAACTCTGGAGATTTGTCTTCAGCTTTCGGTTCAACTCCTTTTGGTTTGCATTCCTTCACTCACCTGCAAAAGGTATAATGATAATACCAGTGTGTGTAAAATTACCCTGAGATTCTTGAATGGAAGGTATAGCTGACATGCTGCTGAACTCTTTGGTGCTGAACTATATATTGAGCCATAATTCAGCACTAAGCATCACCTAAATGTATGTGTATACAACTAGGTGTCTATTTGTCCAGTAGCTGTTCAAGTTTATTATTTTCAGTGGACATTCAGTCAGTAGGTTTACTGACTTTTAACAGCTGCTGACTGTTAACAGCAGCTCAGACACCAAAGATAGATTCACTTTTGTAAAGGTGAATCTAGTGTCAGTTGAAATTCTCTAGGATATTTTGCCTACTCTCCAGCTGGAGATACAGAAGAACAATGTCCTGTGTCCTAAGCCAGTTCTGTGAGGATGTCTGCGTAGATGTCCTGTGGAGTTCCTGAGTCTCATGTGTCAATCTTCTGTGGATACCTAAGTTACTGGGGAGCAACTGAATAATGCCTGTGATGAACCTCTGGATGCCTGAAGACATCTAAATTAATGTATGTTGAAATGAATCTTATCAAACTGTTAGGAATCTGACATTAGCTTAGTAAGCTAAATGAACTCTCTGATGTTTTGCAGTGATAGTTTTTCTTTGCCCCTTCAAATAGGAACATCCATCCTCTAATTTACAGACCTTTTGCTGTAAGTGAAGTCTTTTTTGCATCTAAGTCTGGCATGATGACCTGGAGGAACAGAGCTTCAGGCCTAAATCCTGCAGACATCTCTGTGTATGATTAACTTTACACACTGAGCAGCATAATGGAAGCTAGTACATATGTGTATATGTGCATATGCTTGCAAGATCAGGCCTTCAGCTTCTGAAGAATTGTTTGGAACTTTGCTGTTCTATGGATCTGTTAGGCTGTAAGGAGAGTCATCTGTGTTTTAATACAGTCTTCTAATTTTTCCATTTTAGAGTTTTAATATTGTGAACTGAGACACAGTTTACATTAAGAAACAAATTTATATTACAGGAGGCTGTGTTCTACACCATCAATGAAAACAGTTTTAAAGACACAAGCACAAAATTACTCATCTTTCTTGCACAATTCAATATGTAAACCTGAATGAGTGGTTATATGATCTCTGTTCTTTATTGGCACTTACTTTCTCGCTTCCTATTAAGTTTTGGTGGATATATTTGCAAATTAATGTATGTAATTATTTAGCAGCCTGTGTACAGAAGGGTTAAAAGATAGAATTTTGGTCCATGGATAACACTGAGTAAGAAGTAGATAACTAAAAAACACAGTCAGCATAGGGAACAGATAGTTTATTGTCTATTGTTTGAAATGCTGACCATGGGGATAAGGAGGTTGAGCAATGTTAGGGGAGGTAGTACGTGCAATAATGGAGGAATACAAGGCACCACACATAATTTTGCTTACCTTGCAAAAGTCCTGCTATTGGTTAGAGCATAGTGGATGTGACTGATGTATTATGGTAATATGCCACGTGTACAGAGCCCATGAACCAATAGAAGGGATGGTTATGGCACATGCAGCGTGCCTGGCCAGCAGGCACATGTGCCATAGGCTCCCTATGTTGCAATTGAGATGTGTTTCAGCACTCATTGGCCGCGAGTGTTGACACCCATTCCTCCACAAATGTATAAAATATCAGGGTTTTCTGAAGAGCAGTGGGCCGGTGTACAGCAAGGTCAGTGTTGCCTCCATGGGGACACCCATGTAAAGCTGGCACCTACCGACTGCTGGGCTGAGCTCATGGAGCAGGATGGCACAAGAATGTACAGAATGTACGGATAGTTCATCTTCTTCTTCACAGTCCTTGGGTCAGTATGTTAATAGGGTTTTTTTGCTTTGTAAGAGACCTGTAGTGTAATGCATGTGTGTAGCTAATAAAAATGCTTGTTTTTCCCCTTATAGTCAGTGTGTGTGTGTTTACCTTCTCAGGAATCTTCGAAACCACCCTAAACCACAGCCACTGAATATTGTAATTTTTACTCTAGATGTTGGTGCTGATTAATTATTTTTCTAATTTGCTGATTAATTATTTCTGTTTCTGCCTAATCAGCAAGCATACTGTGAAATATAATTGCACTTGAAGGAAAATTATGGTCTCATGAGGTGACTAAGTTTGATGCTAAATTACATAAAATATAGTAATATTCACATACTCAAGCAGGATGACATACTCTTCCTTTGTTGTGGTTTGACCTTTATAAAAAACAGAGAATCTTTTTAGAAACAATCATCAAATGTATTTCAAGACAGAATATGTGAAAGGAAATTTAAAGAATCCTAAATAAGTCCTAAATAGTCTCATGGAAAATGTACACATTTCACCTTCTTAAATTAAAAGTATCAGCCTTGATCTAGGTTCAGCATAATGCAAAATCATGTAAGTTGGCAAAAGTTCTTAAAGAAACCATGTTTGCTGCTAAAGTTAGTTACTAGTCTTTATCAGAAATAAGCTTGCAGCGTGGCATTCTTATCAACAGGAATAAGACTTCAGTACGAACAACATGAAATAGCTGTTTTTCATACACACAGAAGCCAAATTCTTTTTACCTACATTTTCCATAATGATAAACCCCAGTTTTTAGCTGTGTCTTTATATAATGCAGTAATCATGAACTCTAAGCTATTCTTTATTGACACACAAACATGTGATTTAGGACTATCCCATGCATCTGAAGTTAAGAAAAAAAAGTCCGCTAGTATTACTCTCTGATTGTATGTAACAAAAGCCCTGGCTTTGTACTTAAGCATGTACTTAGGCAGACCTAAGGAGGGAAGTTCCTCATGAGCAGAGCCTCTATATTTAATACTTGTATATTTCTATGACTGAATATGTTTTCTGTTTCAAGATGGATTCATGGCCTCTCTCTATCCCAAAATTTATGTTGGGGAGGAGAACACATTGATTCTTATGTAAAGAGTTGTGAACTTCTGGGCCTTTATGTCCAAAGGGCCATTCCAAGTTAAGTTAAGTATAAAGTTTGCAATGTTGAATCATGTTCTTCCAAAAGGGTGGCAGGGGTTGGAAAAAAGGCTTGACCTTGCAGTGATGACCTACTTTGGTATTGTGCCCCCCTGGTCTTACACACAAGAAATACAGAATTTTCTTTCCCTGAATTATGCTACTTAGCAAAAGTTACCCTACTCTCTGTCCCCTACAGCAAGTTGCTACTATGTCTGTCTACAGAGGCAAACAGACACAAATTGTTCACTTGGGTCTATCCATCTTCATTCTATAGGGAAAAAAAGGAAGATGTTTTTCTGAGAACTTCCCTGGAAGTTAATTATAGTGAAGCAAATGTATACCATATGTTCTCCCTTGCTTAAAGTCTGCAGACAGGAAATACAGGTTAGAGGTGGGTAACTGAAAGGACATATGAAAAAACAGAGTTACTGTATCATCTTTGAAGCATACAATAGTCAAAATGGTTTGCTTTTACACTGAAAAAAATATTCTGGGGGGGATGTCATCCCAAAGTGTTCCCAGTAGAAAACAGTGAAATTCATTTGTTTCAGTTGTTTGGTTTTGAAGACTTTTTGATTCCTGAGGATTCAGAAACTTGCTGTATGATTTTAAGGGAGCCCTAACCGCTGGTGAGTGGAAAGAAAACATATGACATGCACTTGTCAGTTTTTTGCCTGAGACAAAAAAACTTAAAAAGCAGACAAACTCTGCTGTCTTCAAATTTGTGTCCATTGCCGCTTGTGCTCAATGTGATTGAAAGAGTCGGGCTCTGTTTTTGACATGTACACACACACACCCTTTCCCATTAGGTATTTATACACATTGATAAGATCCTCTTGACCTTCTTTTCTCTTCTCTAGGCTGAACAGTCCCAATTCATTCAGCCTCTCCCCACATGACACATACTCCAAACCCTTAATCATGTTCATGGCCCTGAACAAAACAATTGAGGAAAAAGCAGTATAAGTAACATAGCTAGAGAACAGTGAACAAGCAATCATTCTGTGTAATTTCTGGATAACAATTGTTGGGTTAGGTGATAAGAAGCTCATCTCCACATACACAGAGGAACAGGGGCAGGTGGCAGAATGTGAATAATATCCTGAACATAGCTCCTCCAAGGGCCATCACATGCCATCACAGCAGAGCAATCAGCCCATAAAAGGCTTGTGTCCACACACAGGAAAGATCACAGAGGCACAATGGCACACAAGGGAACCCTGGTAAGCCTGTCAGGAGAATAAACCCCTGACCTGGCTCATCCCAAGGTTGTCAAAGGAGGGTTATTATTCCCATGGGCTAGGGGTGAGACCCATCATCAGCAGAAGTGGTTTTCTGGTTCATCTTTTGGACTTGGTGTGAGGAAAGGGGGGGTATTGCCTAGGGGAATGGGACACATGATGGGATGCAGGCTAAGAGCATTTCAAGATTGCATAAGACTTACTATGGGAAGTTTAAGTGAGGGATAAAGGTGGTTTGGAGGGGAGCAAACATAGAAAAATAGTGGGATAAGGAGTTAAAATAGGCTGTATGCACGTAAACAAGATGCCGGTCAGTATGCTTGTCTGCCCATGGCCTGTGCCTGATCAGTGCAGGCTGCCCTTTCTTCTCATTAAACTCTATTTCAAACTATTTTTCTGGGTGAGGAAATTTATTCTGTGTGCATGTGTCTGTTAAGGTCTGAGCCTTCAGCAACTGGAGTGGGACCATGAGTCAGAGAGCTTGTGTGTCTATGGTGCCAGCAACTGAAGTGAGTATGGGAGTGTGAGCATGTGAGCAAATATCAAGCCAGATTAGTCAGCAGGTAGATGAAGCAGCCTGGGACAAAATGTCTCTGTGTGTGTCTAGGGGCAGGCATGTGGAGGAGCTGGCAAGTTTCCACACACACTTTCTATTAGCTATACTCAGTTCTGATCAGGGCTATAGCTCATTTGGCATTTCTGCTTTAATTGTTTTAAAACTACCCAGGGAGCAGAAGGCACCCTATGGTGGGCCTGGCCAGAATTGGTAGTATCCAGTTACCCTAATAGAGTCAAAACTATGTCAATGGCCACTTGTCTGCTTCTTAGAGAAGGAAGTCAATGCCTCATGCTGGTGGGGCAGAGGGGACAGGGAGAATGGGTAATGTAAAGAAACAGCAAGATCTCTGCATGATGTCTACAAGTAGCCACATCATGACACAGACAAGGATCAAAGGCAAGGGCCTGAGCTGACATGCATCTTCCAAGTGAAAGAGGAGGCCCTCAGAAAGGCTCACCATAGCTCACGCACAGCTTTTCTCACAGCTGCCTGATTCCTGCACTGTGCCAGAGCTGGTCTTGAGCTTGGGCAGCCAGTCCCTTGGGAGAGGAAATAGAGGTTGGTGCAGCCAGGGCCCTGACATTAAGTTTACATGATTCATGCTCTGTATGATAAAATACCTGAGATGTTCAGGACATATAGAGAAAAAAAAGGAAAGGTGGTAAAACAAGAAATGGATGAAGAAAAGGAAGAGGAGAAATGTCAGCTCTGGAGGTGTTAGGAATTCTGTAGAGATATTGCTAATGACCGAGGAAGTTTATGACTTATAAGCTTATTTATGATGTTTCTACATGTAAGAAGATACTCCGATGTGTGATCTCAGCTGCCCCTTTGGAAATACTTGTCTAAGAGTAGAAAAATATATATAATAGCTTGAAATTTCTGCCAGATTCTACTTCTCGAATATCATATGCAACTGATTTCTAGCATATGGAAAATATTGTTTATATAAAACATTATGTAATAATTAATTAATATGTAATAATTTGGCTATTAAATAATTGAGACAGATGTTAAATAATTAAATCAAATATTAAATAATGTAATTAAAATTAAGATAGTTCTAGTTTTGTAAGTATAAAATTATTCAATAATTATTTGATAAATACAAACATTTTTATAATTACAAAATAATCATTACTGGCTATTTATAATTAATAAATTATAGAATAAATTATAACCACTCAAATAGTTATTAATTATGTGCAATATTTTGAAAATACTGCCTATGTGGAAAATGAAGACATTGCTCTTTCTGCAAGGACACGTTCATCACGGAAGAAAAACTAAGTCGAGATGTGTTAAGGCTTTGCCAATGCCTTGCTGGCTGTGGGTGACACTAAGTATTTGTGATATCTTTGCTGGTATAGGAACTGCTCACCAACACAGGTGAGTAATGTCTGCCAGTCTGGGAGAGCAGGGAACATCAGATCTTGCAGGGTGGCACAGCAGCTCAACCAGCCGAAGAAATTCTTGCTCCTGGTGAAAGACTCTACTTCTATCTGAGACAGTGTCTAAGGGAGCTGGCTGCATACACAGCTTTGTAAGTGTATGTGAAGAGGAAATCTACAATTTGGCCACACACAGGGATGAGAAACATTCATATTTTGTTAGTGTTCCCAGCCTGAACAAAGAAGACAAAGATTCAACACCAAAGCTTCTAGGCAATCTAAGAATGTCTCCAAACTATCAGACAAACTTCATTTGTGGAATCTGGAGGTAAAAAAAAGGATAATCGTCATAAAGGAAGCAAAAAAGACACGAACATATAACCATAATAAAAGAGGTTAAGTTAATTCTAAGTCTCGAGAAGCAGTGTCTCAAGCAACATTCAGCTAATAAACTTCACTATGTGTGCTGGTTCAAGAAGGACTTTCAGTAATAGGTAGCTTTTTCTGCACATTCTGGCCTCTTCCAATAACCATTGGAAGCATAAATGTAATGATCAATCCCCAAGACATACAAGTGACACTTCACTTACTTTGTACTCTGGTGGCCAAAAAAGGAATTACACACAAGGAGGAAAGAGATATGTCATCAAGGGAAACAATAAGGGCAAGATGATGATATGTACTGGGTCTGGCTGGGATGGAATTTATTTTCTTCATAGCAGCCTATGTTGCACTGTGTTTTAGATTTGTGATCAAAACAGTTTTCATAACATACTGGTGTTTTAGCTATTGCCAGTACTTGCACAGGGTCAAGGCCTTCTCTGTTTCTTACTCTGCCCACCCCAGAGAATAGGCCAAGGGTGGTATCTTTCTGGAAGACCTCTCTACCTGCCTCTTGCAGAACCTCCCTCCATTATTTTTCAAAGGTCTTTGGAGTCTAGAGAAGTTCCAGGTGACTGGAAGCTGGCAAATATTGTCCCAATTTTCAAGAAGGGTAAGAAAGAAGACCTTGGTAATTACAGGCCTGTCAGTCTCACTTTGGTGCCTGGTAAAATCATGTAGAAGCTCATTCTAGGAGTTACTGAAAAACACTTGAAAGACAATACAGTCATTGGTCATAGCCAGCACGGGTCCACAAGGGCAAAGTCCTCCTTAATTAACTTAATTTCCTTTTCTGACCAAGTCACCCATATAGTTGACCAAGGGAAGCCAGAAGATGTGGGTTTTGGGGGTTTTAGCAATGCTTTTGGTACTGTCTCTTACAGTGTCCTTCTGGACATACAGCTAGACAATTCCATGATACTTTGGGTGAACCACTGGCTGATGAGTCTGGCTCATAGAGTTATGGTAAATGGGGTTACATCAGGCTGGTGGCCAGTCACTAGTGGGGCTCCGCAGGGCTCAAGTATAGGGCCAGTGCTCTTTAACATTTTTATAAATGATCTGGATACAGGAATCAAATATATGTTAAGTAAGTTTGTCTATGACACTAAATTAGGAGGAACTGTGGGCTCCTTTGAGTGTAGAGAGGCCTTACAGAGAGATCTGGATAGGATAGACAGCTGGGCAATCACCAACTGTATGAAATTTAAGAAGAGCAAGTGCTAGATTCTCCGCCTGGGAAGGGGTAATCCTGGTTATACATACAGGACAAGAAGCTGGAGAGCAGCCCCATGGAAAGAGATCTGGGGGTTTGGGTTGATGGCACGTTGAATATGAGCCAGCAGTGTGCCCTGGCAGCCAAAAGGACCAACCATGTCCTGCAGTGCATCAAGCACAGCATGGCTAACCAGTCGAGGTAGGTGATTGTCCCACTCTACACTGCACTGGTGTGGCTCCACCTTGAGTACTGCATGTAGCTGTGGGCACCTCAATATAAGAACACCATCAAAGTATTAGATTGTGTCCAGAGGAGGGTGACCAAGATGGTGAAAGGTCTCAAGGGCAAGACATAGAAGGAGCAGCTAAGATGACTTGGTTTGTTCAACTTGGAGAAGAGAAGGCTGAGAGGTGCCCTCATCGCAGTCTACAACTTCCTCAAGAGAGGCAGTGGAGAGGGAGGTGCTGATCTCCTCTCTCTGGTGACCAGTGATAGCACATGAGGAAGTGGAATGAAGCTGTGCCAGGGGAAGTTCAGATTGGATACTAGGAAAATGGTCTTCACTGAGAGGGTCGTGGGTCACTGGAACAGACTCCGCAAGGAAGTGGTCATGGCACCAAGCCTGTCAGAGTTCAAGGAACATCTGGATGATGCTCTTAGTGAGATGATTTAGTTTTAAGTAGTCCTGCAAGGAGCAGGGAGTTGGACTCAATGATTCTTATGGGTCCCTTCCAACTTAAGAAGTTCTATGATTCTGTGATTGTTCACCAAGAGTGAAGTGCTCAGTAGCAAATCCTTCTGGTCAAAATAGTAATTTTTACATCACTGCAATTACTGTTAGCAACTTGGAATAAAAAGGTCAGAAAAAATTACTTTCTATAATTACCAATTTATCAGAACAGCTCCCAGTAATTTCCAAAATGGAATCTGGAGTTACTTCTTTTTCTATCTTCTTAAAGAACCTTGAAGTATTTTGTATTGTATTTCCAAGTGATGCTGTAAGATGTGAAGGAGACTGAAAAACCTGAATAAATGAACAGAGGTACTGTGTTGACTGCAATGCAGCTTTGCTTCAATGAATACTTCCTTAACTATATTTTAATACAGAATTCAATATGGACAGCCAGATATTCAGGTGGCATAAGTCACTGAACATAGTAATAAATTGTGAGTTTATAGACTATATATATATATGGTTTTGTGTAAGTGAAATAAATGCAGGAACCAAGACTGAATTTAATACTTCACTCAGAGTGATTAATTTCCTCGCAAATCAGAATTCCTTTTATTGCTTTTCTGAATTTGGTACAAGGAAAATAGGGCAAAATTTCTGAGGTCTTTGATATGCAAGTGTTTAGATTAGAAAATTGTTGGGTACTCTTTAAGTTTAAGCTCCTTAAATCTAGAAGACTACATATCCAAACATAAAAATAATCATTTCATTTTACCTTTCAAAAAATAGAATTTCCATATATCACTTGAATGGGTCTGTGATTTACTTTTGCAGGGGAAAAGTGTAATTAGTACATGCAGTTTGACTCTTATTTCCATGGGCTAAAGAAAGTCTGGGCAGTTGAAAGGAGAAAAAGTGTAAGTCAAAGGCATATCACAGTGGTAAGCTTCTCAGCCACAAGTGACTCCATGTTGGACATTCAAAAATGCTACACTTCCATTGCATTTACTATGGAAATAATGGTAATCAAAATACCAGAGATAATAGTGACTGCATTTTATAGACATTTATGCATACATATATAAATATGTGTGGGTACATACATACATAAATATGAGAATTTTGATGCTGAATGTTGGTTGTGTCTATGGAAAAATATTCATTGCCTTAGCTGATATCAGTACATTTAGGACTTTCTGGCCTCTCTCCTCCACAATTGCTTTTCATTTCACCTTCCCCTCCTCAACATCAGCACTCCTGGAGATGAGTAACTAGTTCAAAGTTTTAACCAGTGTAGATAAGTGTCTGTGTACATATTTGTACACATACAAATACGCACACACAGAGACATATATAGATACATACATGTATACATACACTTATGTATATATACAACTGGAGGAGAGTGTCAGGTATCCTGCAAAAACAAATTGGTATTACCATTTTAATTACAAATTTGACATTATGTTGCAGAAGTTATTTAGGACTTGCTTGCATGCTTTATTTTCCCCTAGGAACTGTTATAATGAACTTTAAAATCCTAGTTGTTCTGCGAGTAGATTTTCATTCACATAACTGCTTCAATAAATGACAAAAGTTAATTGCAGGAAAAGCTTGCACATTTGTCTTTGAACTTTTCAATGATTGCCTGTTGTCTGACTTCAAGGATTTGAAAGCTCAAATTTCAATACCATACAGAAAAGGAATGAAAGAGGGGCGAAACTCTCCTCAATTATATTATCCTTCAGCAAATTTTTGACTTTTCACTCAAAGAAATTAGTGTTCACACCTACAGTTTGTTCCATCTACTATCATCCCAGAGCACACAAGGAGGTGGTAGAAGTTGGGATGATTATGATGAACTTCTTGTATACATCATACACATTAACAATGATGTATCTCATAGTCATTCTGTCACTCAAAAAATGTTCTTTCTTATCTCATAATAATACCCACTGTTGTGGTTTTGTCACGTCCCAATGTCTCAGGACAACAACTCAGGTTTGCCGATTCCCAGGTCAGGATTAAGGTGAAACAACACCAGGGATTCTTTAACTCACAAAACTCAACTATTCGCTCACAACAAGAGTTGGCATGAAACTACAGCAGTAAACCACGTAACATGTGCTAACCATGTGTCACCAAACATATACTACAAGCCTTGCTTATTTGGGGATCAGTTCAGGGAAGAAAATAAGGAGATCCCTCCCATTGAGTCACGAGGTTCAGAGTGGACCCCCTTGCTTTCCAAACTCCCTCTCAGAGAGGAACCTAGGGGTGGCTGGATCCACTTCTAGTCCCAGACTTGGTCAACGGTTTTATGTCTAAAGGGATGGGGTGTAGGGATTGTTAAAAAAAAAGGGGGGGGGGAGAGATAGAGAGAAAGAGAAAAAGAAAAGACAAAGATTGCACCAGTCCTGGGTCTAGCATTGGTCCACCCCATCTACAGGTCAGTTCTGGAGGGTGTGCATATATTGGGCTTCACTTCACAACCTTTTATAATCTCCTTGCCCCTCCTTCAGGCAGGCACTTGAACTCATTAGGCTAATTAGGTGTCATGCACAGTTTGTGCTTCCAGAACGTTTGGGAAATGGGTCAGTAGGCTTGGGGGTCATTTGGGGAGTAACTTCTCCCTCCCTGCACATATGACTGTACTTTGACCTTTGGCTGCACATGGTGGTCTTCCCTCAACGTATCAGAACACTGTGCAACCTCCAGGACACACTTGTCCTGTTACTAAGCTCATGTGTTCCTCACCTGTGGTTTGTTGTTATATGCAGTGTTCATTATTATGCAGAACTTGCCCCACGACAATGCTTGAGACATTAACTCTCTCAGTCTCACAGGCTTTCTATTGGGATTATACATCTGCAGAACTACAATTATCTTTTAAACAGTGTAAGTAATTGATTAGTCAACAAGTTTCAGTAATTTCTCATGCATAGAGTTATAATAGGTAAGGGAGCTAAAAGAAGTTATACTGTATGTTTTAAAGATAAAAACAACAGTTGCATGTTGTGCTGGTTTTGGCTGGAATAGAGTTAATTTTATTCACAGTAGCTAGATGGGGCTATGTTTAGGATTTGTGCTGAAAACACTGTTGATAATACAGGGATGTTTTTGTTTTTACTGAGCAGTGCTTACACGGATTCAAGGCCTTTTCTCCTTCTCACACCGGCCCACCAGCAAGCAGGCTGGAGGTACACAAGAAGTTGGGAGGAGATAGAGCTGGGACAGCTGCCCCCAGCTGACCAAAGGGATATTCCATACCATACAACATCATGCTCAGCATATAAAGGTGGGGGAAGAAGAAGGAAGGGAGGGACATTCGGAGTGATGGCATTTGTCTTCCCAAGTAACCACAATGCATGATGGAGCCCTACTTTCCTGGAGATGGCTGACCACCTGCCTGCCTATTGGAAGTGGTGAATCAGTTCCTTATTTTGCTTTGCTTGCATGCACAGCTTTAGCTTTACTTATTAAACTGTCTTTATCTCAACCCATGAGTTTTCTCATTTTTACTTTTCCAATTCTCTCCCCCATCCCAGTGGTGTGGAGTGAGTGAGCAGCTGTGGTGCTTAGTTGCTGGCTGGTGTTAAACCACAACACATGTATATACTAAAGATCTGCTAGTATATTCCTGCTCCCCAGAACATTCTGCAGATAATGTCAAAGAGATTTTCCAAAATAGATGTGAATTCATGTGCATGCATATAATCAGCATATTCCTCACAGTTCTCTTAAAAATATGGCATAATCAAAAAGGCAGGCTTTTTTCTCACATTAATCTACACCTAATGCTATATGCAATATCTTTTATTATGCCACATAACATAGGTTTGACATCTACTGTGAATGTTGATAACCCTTGTTATATCCAAAGTCTGATCCTTAGCAATTAGCAAGAGCTGTAATAGTGTAGAACTTGTGTGGTCACTTGGTTTAATGAAATATACGATACCTCTCTCTAAATCCTGAATCTGAGAAATAAAAATAATTTCTCCTTCCTTTTTCTTCTACACCTATGGATCAGAATAACACCTTAATAGTGGAACATAAAGCTAGAAGGATATAATGGTACCTGTAAAAGACTCATTTCTGCCCCTCAGTCTTAGGCTCAGTCTGTGCTAGTTCTGTTTTGTGTTATGATTTGTGATAACTTGGTCTTGTTTGTAATTCCTGAAGTGCTGCTACAGAAAGTACGGTCTTGAAAGGCACAGGAAAGCTGTTGATGCCTTCCAGGGAAGCAGCAGAGCCTGCCAGGGCTGGCCTTGGCTGTCCCCAGTTTCCCTAGTCCATGCTTGCCTGCCCACTCTGGTGCACATAGCACTTCTCTCATATGTCTACCCTCTCCATTCTGGCTTTCTCTGCAGATCTTCTGTAACACTTTTCCCCTTCCTCCCATCCAGAGTGCAATTGTGAAAAACATCAACCCAATCTTCCATCCCAGCCCTGAACTTCTTCCTGATCAAGTAATTTACTTTTGCTTGCCTAAACAGGCTTTCCAGTGGAAAGTTTACTGACATTCTTGAAGTGCAGATCTACTACTTAGATCATCTGAAAGTAGAATCAAAGTTTTCCAACTTCAAATCACTGTCTTCTCTGGTGCAACTGATACGAAAGTAGCAATTAAGAAAAAGGTCCCAGGAAGCTTCCTTTTCTAGCAGTTCTATATCTAGTATAATGATGTCCGTTTGTTGCTTTGTACTGACCCAGGATGAGTGAAGAGCACCCACAATTTTGGCATTTCAGTTTTTCTTAGTCATGTACCATGTGTTGTTCATTGTCTTTATAGTCTCAATGAGATAGGTTACCAAACTCCTTGTACTGAAATTTTCCTTGGAATAATTTGTAATTGAGGTGAGAGGAATGTATATCTGTGACTTTTACTTTTGGTTGT
>NW_010972628.1:166282-166705 GCF_000737465.1 Haliaeetus leucocephalus
CTCTGTCCATAACGATGATTACCAGGCCATTGAGGCATCCAGGGGAGGAAACAGGCTGGAGCTGATCTGGTGTTGATCACAGGAAGGTCCTGTGATAGATGAAACCTGCAGCGCATGACATCATTGAAATATGCCCTATAAAAACCCATAGAGACAAGCTGTGGGCAGCTTTTCTTCACCACCAAAGAACTGAAGATTGAGGACCAACGGGATGCCGCTGGATCCGTGGTGGTGACCGTCCTTGCAACTCCCACCACCGACTGCTTGCCTGAGGACCAACGGGACGCCGCTGGATCCGTGGTGGTGACTATCCTAGCAATCCTATCCCGACTGCTTGCTTAATTTCTACCTTTTCTTCCATTCTATCCTATCGCCACCATTTTCCACTTTTGATACTTTTGATAATAAAACCTATTTTGACTA
>NW_010972628.1:166784-267357 GCF_000737465.1 Haliaeetus leucocephalus
GTTGTGCCTACAAAGATAGCTTTATGAAGTGTAATTAAGTCCTTGAATACTGTTGTCCTTTTGGCACTGGTCATCTGGACAAGCTGTTTAAATCAATGTGCAAAAAAACCCCCAATGTGAATAAAAAAATAAAATCAATGTGAATAAATACATGCATGTCTCTTTGTAGTTGAGGAAAACATGTTTCAAAGAAACTTTAAAAGATGTTAACCTATCTGTAGTATGTATTTAGGTTCTTTTATAATTTTGCTCTTAATACTAAACTCAACCCCTCCACAAGTTTTGCTGGAGGACAACATGTATTAAGTTATTCTGGTGCAATCTTGTGATTGGAAAATAGCAAGTACTGAAATCCTTCACATGCCTCCTTTACTGTGAAAAGCAGAAGGGAAGAGCCAGAACAGTCACAGAGAGTTTCTTATAATAACATGACACATAGATACAGTTGCAGTGGCTTTTGTTAATTCTATACTATTAGTAACCATAATATCTTCTCAGAAACATTACCAGTACACATTTCATAATGTTTATTTTCACTGAACTAATGAAGTAAATACATGTTCTTGAACACGCAATGAAATATTCATGGCAGTAGCACTTAACTATGTACATTTCGGGTCACTGCAGCAAACAAATACCTTCAGATATTAACAAATGTGTCCTTGTAGCATTCTAGAGAAGACAAATTAATAATCCTATTTTACATAGCGAAAAAAATGAACAGAGAAGCGAAGTGCTCAGAGCTGCACAGGGAGCATTATGCAGAGGTGGGAACAGTTGGCATTTATGCCTCAGGCATTAACTCCCCCCTTATTATCTTAGCTCAGGTTCCTACTTATAATTAGACACACAGTCCCTCCCACTGTTTCCAGGTTGGCTTCAGCTCTGTCTGGGATCTGAAGAAGGGAGAAACAGCCTTCAGGAAAGCGACAGGGCTTAGACTTGAACCTGATCTTGACTTTGCTCTGTAGCCTCTGTAGGCACTGCAGGTAAGCTACGTTACAGCAAAACAGATTTCTGGGGAAGATGCTGAATATTCCCCAGAAATCTTACAAAGGAACTGTAAGATTGAGCCTGTGTAGTTAACCTCATGGTTTCACAGTGCCTGGGACACTCTATATGACTCTGAAATAAGATGTGGCCTAGTTTACACTTACTGACATCTCTGGTACCAACCTTTTGCTTGTGTTTTATAAAGATTAGAATGATAGAACTTATTTGAGTTTGAGGGGTTTGGAAACTATGCTGAGGCACCTGTGTGTGCAGGTATGTGAATCCATCTGCATTGGTCCATCCACTAGTGCCTAGCAGTGAGGCTTTGGGTGTTTCTGCTGCATTTGGTTATGTCACGTGTGGTGCTGAAGGAGCCTAAAGGACCTGTGCAGGCCTCAGACTAGGTTGTCAGTGCTGTACTGTTCCAGTACCTCCCTCTGTGAAATTAATCATCTCTAAATAGGGTAATAATGAAAATGCTTGGGAAATAAAGTGGTCAATCCAGAACACCCCTGGGTGAGAGAGGGAGTGAAACCCAACAATAATCTTTCTTGAATGACAGGAGGGTTCTCTCAAGTTGGGCCTTGACATGCAGCTCATGCACAGTTAATACTGTTTCTCATCCTGAGCAGCCACTTTGCTCTGTGGTGAGTGGCTTATGCAGGAAAGACACTGTCTTCCCCATCTCAAACTCCCAACACAGCTCAAGCAGATGGGGAAGGTTTCAGGACTCAAAAAAGGCCTTGGTGATTCAGCAGTGGCTCAGTGTCTAAGCTCCAGAGAATCCTGGTTCAATCCAGCAGTAGTCTTCTCACTGGCTTATGTATTTTTGTAATATTGGGACACGACATAACTCTTTGTCACAATGGAGTTAAAAACAGAAATTCCCATTCCCATTGCATTGTGTAGGAGAACTCTGTTGGGGGAAGGGAGAAGAAACTTTGACTAATGATAGCCTTCACTGGAAAACACTGAAGTGGGAGCAGTGGAAAGCATGGGAGAAGGAAGAGAAATTGTATCATCTGAGGTCATCGGACAATATATTAATGAAATTCCTGATTATTCTCCACTCCCATATGGAGGCACTGACAGCAGCAGAATATTTACCCTTTCTGTTTTCCTGGATCTACTTCCATTTCCTTGAAAGTTTGGTACAACATGACTCATGGGACTAGCAAAGACTGTGGAATGAGAACACTCAAACCTGGCAGCTCTACTCACCCAACGCCATGCAATCAAAAAATGTGACCACTTAATCCATGAAAAGAGATTTCCTGTGGGGGAGAAACTGTGCTACTTTTTCCTGTGCATCCATACTTGATGCCCAAAAAAAGGAAGGAATTCAGAATTCCTACAGTCCCCAGTGATGGTGGCAGATGGACTTTCTCCAGGATATTAGTTTCCTATTCCACATTGCTGGTACAGATCCTCGGTGGAGCCGTTTCTATCTAGTGCTTCCAGTGTAGATCCTTGTGGTGCATGAGGATGATGGTGAAAGCTAGTGACTGGCTCTGATGGTACAGCAGAAAAACCACATAGTTAAAAAGGAATAACACAGTGTGCACCCAAAATCAATGCAGAGAAATTAGCCCACAGTCCTTTTGGTTGGAGTAGCCCAGCTTTTTTTGATTAGCACCTGTGGTTCATGATCAACATCCAAGAGAGGACTTAGTGATCATGGTAAAAACGGCTTGGGAATTTCTTTCCTCCTTCTATTGCTTTGGTGTAGAGTTTTCCTTGGGAGGTTTGTATGAATAAGAGAAATGCCAGGCCCTTATCTGTGGGGTAGCTAAACAGCTGAGGGTGTCAGGACCCGCTGCCTGAGGGATTATCTCTGATTAGTGAAAATCAGTGTCGTGGCTACATTTGCACATGATCAACTGTGGCAGAAAAGACTTAACTGCAAGGTTCAAGCAAACAACTTGAACTTCACTCACAGACTTAACTGCAAGGTTCAAGCAAATTATTTATTTGAACTTCATTTGCAGACTTAACACACCACTATTGCAGGTTTTACAGATACAATGGAGAAATGCACTATTGCAATTTTTAAAGCAAGAGTAGTACACTATTACAACGACAAGCAATTCACAGACAACCACAAGCACACACATGTTTACAAACTTAAAGCATAAACAATATTCAATTACCCTTCCAGGTAATGGCTCTCAATACCAGGGAAGCTACCTCAACCAGTGTCCCAGTCAAGGTGGGGAAGGGTCTCCTTCACAAGCCAACTATATAGTTGGAGAAGTGAGTCCCCAGTTTCAACCTGAATCTTAGGGCATTTATCCCCTGACTTGTGGAATGGTGTGTATGACTATGTCTGAGTGGATTATGATATATGCTTAAGTGGATTATGCATATCTGACTGGAGTTTCCCTTTATCTTTCCTTTGCTGGTTTGTGATTTTTTGAATACACAGGGTTGTCATTTGAAACTGAAGCTGAAACCCTCCAGTTCTTTTTTTTTTTACCTTGCTTCCTCAGGCAACTGAATAGTGGTTGGATTGAGACTCAGGGCATACTATTTGTTTAGGGATTTCAAAGCTCAGATCAGGTTTTGGTTCTTTGAATGGTGCAGCCACTGCCCTGTTTAGTTTAGGGTTTATCAAACAACCCAGGGCTAAGCTGTCTACACAGCTCCCCAAGAGTCATCTCTGCAGAGAGACAGGGCCTCAAGGCAATCTAAGACTGGGTCACTTTTGTAACCCCCCCAAGAATTGCCTGTGTGCACTAGACATGGTGAAACTTGTTTGTGAACTATGAGCTGGACAATCCATACATCAACACAGAATAGTAGTATTCTATCTGCCTAGTTCTGAACAAAAGTAATTGGTGTAGCTCTAATGAAGGTGACATACAGAATAGGAAGGCCATCAGCTGAGAGGCTAATGCCTGTAGTCCCAGGAAATACCTGCTCTGAAAAGAAACTAGATACTTAAGGAGACAACCAAAATCTTTGATTTGTCATGCAGGAACTTCTCCAGATTAAGGAAAAAGGAGAGTCAAAAGGGCTCTGCCGGCCTCTTCTGAATCCTGAGACACTAGCAAGCTTTCCTGCCTGACTCACCACAGCACATTTCAAAGAAAAGTACAAAGCGCAGTAAAAAATAAATTGTTGACTCCCCAATGGGTGACAAAGTGACTCATGACAGCTGAGCTTTTCAACCAGAAGCAATGAGAATTCACTGTTCTATCAAGCAGCCACTGGACCCAAAAGCCATCCCTACCAATGTAAAAAGAACCTTTGCTCCAGGCATTTGGATTTTGATGACATCTTTGCTAAACTAATATCTTAGCTGAGAAATTCATAACAATAAAAAAACTTGATGATTTAAAGAAAGGAACAAATATTACTCACAGAATTCCCTTCCTCTACATAGCCTGGAAAGCATAATTCATATCAAAAGTTGCAATGAAACCTTTGTATGATCCGTATCATCTACTGTCTTTACTGTTTGTAGACAAAAGCCTGGTGTATTGCAATGGTGAGTTCCTTTAAAAATCCAAATGGCAAGAAACTATCATTAGTCAAGATATTAAATTTATTTTTTTTAAGAAGTTTGAAATTTATCAATCTCTAGCAGGGGATGAAAGGAGATGAAAAAGAAATCTACTTACATTTCGTGTGTTGCTTGTCTCCCAAATTATTAGAACTTTTTTTGAAAACAAAATGTAGGAAAGCCTTAGTGTATTGGGTTTGTGTGGTGGGGTTTTGGTGGCAGGGGAGGGGCTGCAGGGATGGCTCCTGTGAGAAGCTGCTAGAAGCTTCCCCGGCTCCAAATAGGCCCCACCTCTGGCCAAGGCCGAACCCATCAGTGACGGTGGTAGCACCTCTGGGAGAACAGATTTAAGAGGGGAAACCTGCAGCAGGGGAGGAGATTGGAATGTGAGAGAAACCCCTCTGCAGACAGCAAGGTCAGTGAAGAAGGAGGGGGAGGAGGAGTGCTGGAGGAGGTAATGCCCCTGCAGCCCATGGTGAGATGGCTGGCTGTCCCCCTGCAGCCCATGGAGGTGAACAGTGGAGCAGATGCCCACATGCAGCCTGTGGAGGACCCCATGCTGGAGGAGGTGACTCATGTCTGTGACTCCATGGGAAAGCCCCTGCTGGAGTAGTCTGTGCCTGAAGGACTGCAGCCCGTGGAAAAGGACCCACGCTGGAGCAGCTCATGAAGAACCATAGCCCTTGGGAAGGACTCACCTTGGAGAACTTAATGGAGGACTGTCTCCTGTGGGAGGGACCCCATACTAGTGCAGGTGACGAGTGAGAAGTCCTCGCCCTTAGAAGGAAGGAGCGGCAGAGACAATGTGTGACAAACTGCCCTCAACCCCCATTCCCCATCCCCCTGCACCATTGAGGGGGAGGAGGTAGAAAAAATTGGGAGTGGAGCTGAGTCCAGGAAGGAGGAAGGGGTGGGGGTGTTTTAAAATTTGGGTTTACTTCTCATTATCATGTTTTGATTTGATCGGTTGCAAATTAAACTGATTTTTTTCCCCAAGTCAAGTCTGTTTTGCCTGTGACGATAAGTGGTGAGTGATCCCTCCCTGTCTTTGTGTCGACCCACAAGCTTTTCTTTATATTTTCTCCTCCTCATCCCACTGTTGGGGGAGGAGTGAGCAAGCGTCTTTGTAGCGCTTTGTTGCCAGCTGGGCTTAAACCGCAATGCTTAAATATGTGTACCTGTTCGTTCTGAGTCCATTTCACACCTTCATCTGCGTACACAAACAGGAGCTGTCCTTGTGGTGCTGATGTACAAGTGTATTGCAACCAGCTTGTGGACCCTGTTTGCTGACTGACAGAACAAAAGACTAAGAATAAATAGGGAAGATTGGATTTTGGATTAGAGTGTGTAGCAGTAGAGTGTAGAGAGTGTCTCCAATATGAAGAAGTAAACAGCTAAGGATAAAAGTGCTTAAGAGTTCATTTGATGCAATTTCCCTCTGAGGTCACTCTTTTAGTTTAAAAGTGAAATTTTGTCTTCATGAATAACAGTATGCAAGGAAAGATCTCAACAGAATTGAGATGGATTCGTTGCTTTCTCTGAGCTGTGAATTCTCTAAAGGTTGTGAAAGTGCTCCATCTAAATGGTATTGGCTATTTTTACAGCAAGTGCTAAAGGCTCTTAGTGCTTTTTCCTCAGTACTGTGTTTTGTTCCTCCTACCCTGGTCTTTCCAGCACATACAGCCCCACCAGGACTGGGTTCTTGAGCAGCATTGTAAATTTCAAATGCCTATTTTAGGCACTGTTACAAACCAGTCTGTAGGTAGCTGGGAAAAAAATAAAAATAAATTTTAAAAAAGTGAACTGTTCCAGCTAGTTGGAATTCTCCTGCTAGTCTGTGCACCTCTAAGGTGGAGCATAAAAATAATCTGGATGCTAGACTCTGATACTAAATTAGATGTACAGAATAACCTACAGCCTGGACCATGGGGATCAGCTCTTATAGTCTCTAAGGGAGGATTAAAATCACACAGTACATTTAAAAAGGTTCACACTATGAGTTCTGGACCAGAGTGGGACTAAGGTGTGGCATTTAGTTTTGATGTTTGTCCAAAGTATAAGCGCCAGACATTCTGCAGACAGTACTCAAAGCAAGGGAATAGACTGCAAACCTGTAAAAGCTCTGCCCTCCATGAAGATGCATTCCATCTAGTAAGCTGTCTATTGCTTAGATATCCGAGTTCCTGTTAAGGATAGCCTCCCATGCAAAAATTACAAAGACAAGACTTGGTCTTAGAGCAAATTCATTTGTGCCAGCACACTGAACACTTTCAATTTCCTTTGAGGAAAATGAGTCATCCCCTATGTTTATGAATAATGGCAATGACCTGGATATTATGTCAGCTCTGCTTTAAGGAAGTACCTTTATGCTTGAGCCATCAGAAACTTACCTGTATTGATTCTATATCTGGGAATCTTCCAAACAGAGTAGAGATACAGTTCTGACAGCTCTGTCCTTATTACTAAGGGTGGAATTCAACCCTACCAGGTTTTTAAATGTCATCATTACTTTTTATCTTGACATTGTCCAATAATGGACCCAACAGACACGTCCCTGAGAAATGTGTTACTACACATGTGCTACTACCAGACATTCACTTTTGGAGAAGGAGTAGACAGGTTCATCTAATGTACTAGGTGGACTGTTAGGCATGGAGATACCGCTTCTCCTTCAGAAGACTGGTGACAAAGACAGGAAAGGCTGACTTAAGGCTGAAAGAATTCCACCGAATTCTTCACTGAATCTCCAACTCAGCTGACCCCACTGTGATTACAGACCAGAAGGAACAGCTGTGGAAAAATGAAGGTTGAGGAGATGTCAACAGTCAAGCTGGAGAACCATGGTCCTTTTTCTGCCTCCTCACAGTTGCTACAGGACTGTGATTGGGTGGCTGTGTGACCCATGTTCTGACATGGTACAGCAGCTGCTTGTCACAAATACTTGTTTGGGGTAGGGGCACAGACTCCATTTCTCTTTTTCCAAAATCCAGTAATCTTCAGCTCTGTGCTGTGCCTCTGAGAGATGGAATGAAACCGGCAGGGCCTTGTCATAATGAAACTTACAGGATGCTGCCTCTCAAGTCAGAAATCTTGCCTATTGCAGATGACTGTGACATTTCCCTGCATGGCCAGATCAAGTTCTTATCACTATGTGTTCAGCAATTCCTAGCCTTTGTTCCGATTAAGTCCAAAAGTTATTCCAGAAGTAATTTCATGCTTCTGAAGGATGCATTTCCACATTTGTCTGAGATGTGGCAGATTTGTTAGTCAGTCTCACTCTGAAACACATCTTCACTACTAGAACTTACTGATAGTGCTCTTACTGTCACCAAAATTCATATATTAATATGAACAATGTCTTGGGACTAACATGGAGCACCCTGGGTAAAATGTTTTCATTTAAAGGAAAGTAGGATCACTAATGGCTTAGCATAATCTGTATTTCTAATACCATTAAGGACTGTAGAATGATACTAATTTGACTGGCTTATGACAGTTTTATTCTGTGCAAACTCATGGAAGGTTGTGTACCCATGTAATGGAAATGGGCAAAGCAAATTAGGCACAGAATAATCACAACTGAGATTTCAAGAAATGGAAGAATTAGGAGTTGATGACTACATTGTATAAAATTGATACTCATAGACATTTTACAGGTAGCCCAAACTTTTAGATCTACTATTCAGGGCTTGCCATAGCTCTAGAAACTTGCTTTAAGGCTTGGATATTTCCTATTCTGTGTATGGGGAAAGGGTGACATAGCAGTTCCAATTATGCAGGAGGGTCAAAGGTGAGCGTAATCCAGGTTACACCATTGTCTCTGCAGGTATTTAAGCTGAAGTTACTAACTACCCATCTGGCTCTAGAGTGGATTTTGTGGTTCAGGTGGGGTCTTTTTTGCTACTGGTACCTAAGCCTTTTCTAACTTGCCACTACAGTACACTGCAGAAACAGCAGTGATTTCACCCTGTTGACCTTGCTAAATCATTGATGCATTGTCTGCAACCTATTTAAATCTTATAAATTCTCACCCAGGCTTTCCTCAGCATCAATTCAAAGAGGGTTATATTCCTATGAGAGGGAGTCACTACTCTGGTATGCTTGTGAGGATTGGTAGATGATTTTAACTTGAGTCACCTACCTGACATCTGGAATGGGCCCTGGCTTGGGTATCAAAGAGGGTAGACAGAAGTCTTTTCTATATGGGGCTAGACAAGAGGATTTTTCATTCTTCCCTTCCAAGCAGCACACATAAAATACTGGACAAGTAGTTAATACCCACCTCCCTCTCCTAAAGAATCTTCAAACCCTATGACTATTCCTGCTCTTAGCAAAAACTTCTGATCACTGATTTGAGCTAAATGGTGGCCTAACTCATTCAGTGACTTTCCTCCACTGCAGATATGCTTGGGACAGTTGATATATGTGGTGGGAACACATTGTTAACTTAAACTGTGAAAGTACTCAAGTCACGTTCAGGAAAAACAGGGAGGGGAACAGCTTACTCTTTAGGCCATTTTTCCTTGTTGTAGAGAATAGATTGTACTGTGATGTCAGAGAACAATGATAGTTAGGACAGTACCCTCCAGTGAGAATGGGACTTCTCAGATGACCAACTGGCAGTTAGTGAAGCACTCAGCAGTGTACAGGATCCTTTCCAAGACTGCAACATCGGATGAAGCATAGATGACGATCCCTCCCACACTGTATGTAAAAACTTGGCTCTGAAAACAGTTGTGCTGACCAGCAGAGGCTGGGCAGCCAGTAAATGTACTGACATGAAGCAGATTAAATTTTAAGCTGTGGCTAAATGAGTTGAAATGTTCTTTGATATGATAAATATGCTCATAACATCCTTTGCTTTTAAAACAGCAAATCCACAGAACATTGAAATGCCTTTTCCTGGGATATATCAAAAGCAGTATATTTCTGTACCTGTGGTGGAAGGATTTTATACCAAATGTTAAAGCTGATGATTAAACAGAACTATTTTTATATGTACCCATGCCCAGGATCAACGGATTAATCTAAATTAGAGAAGTATTTTGTTTTGCACATGGAATAGTTGCATTTCCCACAAGTTAACACTATGCTAAAGTAGCTCTTTTTACTCTCAGTAAGCTAGAAAGTTACCTTCACTTTTCTAAGTATTTGCTTCAGGGAAGCCAACTGCACTCTTGAAAATTAGGTTGCCCCTTCTTCTCTCTTCTGAGTTGGACAGGGAAAACAGATCTGAGGGAGTCCTGCCTTGGGTCTTTATGAAAATTTGAATTAAAGATCACACAATAGAGTGAAACTTATAGCACAATGTGGCTGAATTTTGTATCTCATATAGTAAGTATACTAACTGTCAGGTGTACAAGTTCCTGTTGGCGTTAGAGCTGATTGTTAACCTCTCATGAATCTCTACTGATAATCAATGTCTTTCACGTGAAGGTAGGTGTCTCTACATGACAGCTGTACTACCCCTATTAGCTGTTGCATAGACAGTCTGTCCTCTTCATTCATGAACACCTAGACTCCAGGTGCTGGAGATTTCCAAGCGTCCCCATGGGCAAAGTTCTATAACAGTTAGACCTGAATGAGACATAGAAGATGCAGAGACCCCACCTCAAATGGCAAGCACAGGAAATTTTGCAGATAAGTTAGTTAGAAAAATGCTTCTATTTTCACACTCAGGATATCTGCAGTGGAATCTGTTGATGGTTAGGAAGTACTGTGCAATTCCATTAAAATGGGATGTGTTTTCGGGTAGTAGTGCAGTAAGGAGCAAAAGAAGGCATGCATGGAATACATGTTTCAGTGAAAATTAGGAAAACACAAGCTGCCAGAGATTCCTGGAGTCAGGCCTTTAGGCTATGGAATTTTATGATCAGGCAGTATAACTGCTTGCCTGGACCACAGACCTGTCCCTTCAGTCAGGTGGTGGTTATGATCTTGTCATGGTTTAACCCTATCTGGCAACTAAGCACCACACAGCTGCTCACCCATTCCTCCCCCATGGGATGGGGGAGAGAACTGGAAGAGTAAAAATGAGAAAACTCATGGGTTGAGATAAAGACAGTTTAAAAGGTAAAACAAAAGCCATGCACCCAAGTGAAGCAAAACAAGGAATTCATTCACTGCTTCCCATAGGCAAGCAGGTGTTCAGCCATCTCCAGGAAAGCAGAGCTCCATCACATGTAATGGTTACTTGGGAAGACAAGTGCCATTACTCTGAACATCCCCCCCTTCCTTCTTCTTCCCCCAGCTTTATATACTGAGCATGACATCATATGGTATGGAATATCCTTTTGATCAGCCGGGGGCAGCTGTCCCAGCTGTGTCACCTCCCAACCTCCTGTGCCTACTCACTGGTGGGGCAGTGTGAGAAGCAAAAAAGGCTTTGAGTCTGTGCAAGCACTGCTCAATAATAATGAAAACATCCCTGTATTATCAATGCTGTTTTCAGCACAAATTCAAAACATAGCCACATACTAGCTACTATGAAGAAAATTAACTCTATCCAAACCAAAACCAGAACAGATATGAAAAGTATTTTTCAGAAAGAGCTGCAACCCTGTGTTGGGATATCTACTGCATCCTTCAGGAATCTCAGTGGCAGCTGATTATTGTCACCAGCAGAAAACAGCCCACTGAATTCTGGTTTTCTTATTGTTTGCTATATTAAGGCTCTCTTTTGTATTAGCTATCAGTCTGCAACAGATAATGACATGGGCTAGTAGTACATCCAGTCATAAATTCCAGTCTGGAATCATGAAACTTTGTTGCATTTCAACCTGTCCTGTATACTCTTGTTAATTAGTCTTTATGTATCACCTCTTCCATGGGATTCCTCTATTTCTTATTCTTCTCTTGGCACTTCAATCACATGAGCAGCTTCTAATTTATCTAATGCTCCAGGCTACAGACAGCAACAGGGCTTTTCCCCTTGACTAGAAAAATCTGACAATTTTTCGGCGGTTGGTTTAGCAGAATGGACGGCGACAGCTAAATGACTCTCTGCCAATTCTCTGAGTTCCAGCAGATAGTGCGATGTAAAATCATTTATTAGAGGCCAAACAGTAACACTTGAAACAAAGTAGGTGGGATATTCAATGCATGGAAAAAGTTGTGCAGCTTTTCCTCATTGTCTTCATTCACTTGCACTACAACTGAGCCTCTGATATTGGAATAAATTACAGAAGAATGGGAATAGCCCAAGGATGTGTTTCCTCTGGTAGTGTTTAGCATATCATTTGCACAGGTCACTGCCATTTTTAAGATACATTAGATAGATAGCCTCTCAAAATCCAGAGGGCTTTGTGTTTTCTCCTACAAGTAACCACAAAAACATCTCACCTGAATTGTGCATTTTTCCCAAAAGGAGTTTGAGACTTATTAAGTCTTTTAAAAAATCGCTTTAAAAATGTGAAGGACCTCAAAATGCACATAAGCCAAGTATAGCCAACATGCAGAGTATGAACAGGAGTCAGATCCATGCAACAGCTCACACATGCCTCAGCCGCAAACTCTTTATTTGAGTGTGAGCATCACAGTTCATCCACACAGCCTCTGGAAACAGCCAAGAGAGCTATCCTGCTCCCATGAACAGGCGATAAAGAGAAGCAATGCCTTGAGAGCAATGAAGGTCTTCAAGTTCTTATGAGACCTAAGAGGTCTCCTGAATGAGTGGGATACAAGAGAAAATGACACGTATGTGCTAGCCTTAGAGGGATATGCTTTCCTTTAACACATTTAGAAAGGAAATGTTAGGCCAACAGGCAGCATGAGATTTCATCTGCTATTTCAAGCCTTATATTTAGATGAGATCAGGGGCTTCTGGCTGTGGAGATGTGTGTGGAATAAATCCCTACAAAAATTGCATGGAAAATAATTTGAGGATTGATTATTCTTTCTCAGACATGGGTTTTTCACTAGCATCAGCCTAGTTGGCCACATTGGCCTACCATTGACATGGTACAGGCAGGTGGGAGACAAAGATATATTTCTGGATGGTCCCAACAGGCAATCAGTTCTCCACACATGCCTGTCTAACAACTTTCTTCCTTCTGCTCCCAGCACGTGCAGATTAGTGCAGATTAACACACGAGTTCCCTGAGATTCAGTAAATGGAGATTTGCAAGTACAGCAACTCCAGTTATGACTGCTCCATTCCTGTATCCCCCATTTCCCTCAGTTTTCTTTTCTGCAGAGACAGGATTAATCCTTGGATTAAAAGGACAAGTGTAGGTGCGAAGATAACACCCACTGCCCTGTTAGGACAAGGAAGTGCTCTCATGCTTTAGTTCTCATGCAATTTTTTATGTCATCTAGCCAAGAAAGGAGCAAAGTTCTGAAGGAGGCTTTAAGTGTCTTTTCTTGCCCACTGCTCCAAGTGCCTCTATTACTTCCCACATTCCAAGGTATGAGGTATGACTGGTCACCACCTTTCATAGTCATGTCTTCTAGATATGTCTGGAAGCCACTGGTATAAAATACTGGGTGTGGCAGGCAGAAGGTCAAACAAGGCATCTGCAAATACCACGTGAGTCTCCAACTCTTTGTAAAGGATCCCAGTAAGACTGAGATTAAACAATGATGTGGTGTCCACAAAACAACTTCAGTAAGAAATGTTTTTGTTATCTTAGGCAATGGAGGAGCAGGGCATGCTACAACTTCTTAGACTTTGTAATTTCTGTCTTTTCACACCTTTGTAATTGTAATCTTTTTACTTTTTTTATCTGGCTTTGACAAGGTCTCGTGGGAGTTTTTCTCTCTTTCAGGTTTATTTCTATAACATTTTCCTGGTAACTTTTGTTGCAATTTGCACTAGCAAGTGCTTTAGATTAAACTATTGCCAGCATGGATTCCAGTGCATTTTATAGTGCTACTAGTCCTGCTGGAGTGGAGAAATCTCCATAAAATAAAATTTAAAAGCAGCTTCCTTCTATGGCTGTTGAATGTCTAGCATAGCAGGACATGGCTTTACGCTGTTCCATGCACAAGGGGCTCAGACAAGTGCAGCAGGAACAGAGACAATTCAGACACTAGGAGATATTCAAACCCATGAAGCCTCTCATCAGAAGGCCAAGAGCTCAGAATCAGTCCAGCAGAATGCCAGCTGAGTAGTTTGAGAATGAACAGAGGATACCTTCAAGAGTCTGTGTGTCACCTAACCTCCAACGTAGGAGATGAGAGCAGCCTTACATTGGTTTTGATTAATCTAATGCTCCTCCCAACAACATTAAATGAATACAATTAATGTTTAGAGGTCTTCATTCTTACCAGTCTCCCATGAAAGACTGTTGACTAGCTAGATGTGGTATTCAGCCAGATGTGTATAAAAATGTAGAACTGTGAGATGTTTCTGGGGTCAGCAAAGTTCAGTTCTCAGCTAAAAAAGGCAATCATGTCACTGAATCACTCTCATTTCTATGAAGAAAAATTTTCTGCAGGAAAGTATGGAATAAATCTATTTCTTTTCTCTCTATTTTTCTTCCAATTATTATTATTACATTTAAAAAATAATAATTTTTATACCAACAACCTGTGATGGCATTTATTTACTTAAGTAATTTATTATTTATTTGCAGGTGCTGCAAAATAAATAATCTACCCTTTACCTCTGATATTTCTGGTATGTTTTGGCTTTTCATTATGATTCACACAATAATGCAACTAGGAAATTGCAGTGTTTCCTATGAAGGGAAAATTCTGTTTTTCCACCATTCTTCTATTACTAGAAAGGCAGCAATTAGAGTATTTTGACTGCAGCAACATGTACGCTGTTGTAGTTTTGTAACCATGTAAGGATTGTTCCTTCCTTCTTGACACCACATATCAGTTTGGGAAAGGAGCACATGAATACAAAGGATTACAGTGAGAGAGAATTTTCTTTGGGTTTGGTATTCAGTGAAAACAAACATTCAGACTCGGTTATCATCAGTGGAAAATTAATGCCAATTAAAGACATAATTGCTATTCCATGAGTCAAGCAAGTTCATGGAACAGACCTCCGTAACTCTCAGTTAATAACCATCTGGACTCAGGGTCAGGAATTCAAAGGATATTAAGCTCTAGTATGCCCAATAATGATGCTTTATTCGAGTCAGTGTAAAAGGCAACGTGATATTTCATAAGGGACATGTGAAAGGGTGATAAACAAGCTGGTTAACATGTTAAAGGGTCTTCCAAGTTGCAGTCTTGAAAGATAAATATATCTATTCTTTCCTGTTAATTTTCGTGGCAAAAGCTGTCCCTCAAAGCTGGATTCAGTCATTGGAGGCACACATATGATGCTTTTTCTAGGAGTCATAGTAGGGAGGTCTGTGTCAGGAATGTCTGGGGGGTCCAGAATGCAGCCCCACTCTATAATCCTCTCAAAATCTCCTTTGCGACAGATAGCAAGCAGATTCACAAGCCTGGCCACTACTGCTGTGCTATTCGGCATGTGGTCAGTCAGCTTTCCAGTGGCCTGTGGGCAGAAGCCTTGTTGAGAAGGAAGGTGCAGTGTGAATGCAGACCATGCCTTTCCTTTAGCCATGTTGTTCTGCTCTGGTGCTAGAGTACAGCAGATCTACCACCCTGTCCACTTGTTCTTGTTTTTCTCTGACCTGCTACATCTTGGCCTGCTGCAGCTTCTTTGATCAACTCTGGTTTGAGTGAGTGAATGGAACACAGCCAGGACAGCCTTTTTGGTTAGGGCTAAAGGAGAAACCTGAGATGAAATTTATTGCAGGGTTAGGAATGATACTTTATGGATATATTTACAGTTGTATTTTCTTTAAAGACAGCATCAAGTGGCAAACCTAGATAAAGCACTTCAATATGTGTACTTGAATATCACGCACTTGAAATCTGCTGGTCAAGTATTCCAGGCTGTGTAAAGGTATATTCTGTAAAAGACTTGCCTACTAACTAATCAAATTCAAAACTCCTCAGGTAGCCAAAGCTAAAGTTAGAGCCAGGCCCTCAGATGATGTGCTTTGTTCCCATTCACATTACACCCTTATCTACTTCACTAGTAGGAAACTTGAGTGACAGTCTTTTCTCAGGAACTGTCTGTCTATCACTGACAGAAAAGGAGGAAACTGTGCTTGCTTAACATGAAAGCAAATTCTGCCAACAAGCAATGAAAAATGATGGCCAAGACAACCTGCTTTCTAGGATTTCTGCAGCATTTGACTCCTGGAAGAGATCAGAATGGACAAGAAACAAGAAACCTTCTCTTTTCCCAGTGACTGTCACAGGTGGGGCTTTTCTTCACTGTGACTAAGAAATCTTTCACTTCCTTCATGGACTAGAACAGGCCTTTTTTGAACTTATTACTGATGGTTGTATGTGATACTAATGCAAAGCAGGTGTATGTCTCCAAGCTATTACTTATCCAGAACTGCCTGCTTTCTTCTGTTTTGCAAACTGCTCTGTTCTTAGTTGTGGTGGATAATGGCCACACACATGGAAAACTAATTCCTCAATAACTGGAAAGCACTTTGTCCCTGTTCAGAGCACTAAATCGATCTCAGCAACAGATAGCAAAGCAGGGAGAAGAGTCAGCAGAAGTCAAAGTATGAGAAGAGGAGAAGAGAAGAATAGGCATGTACATGTGGGAGCACTTTCGTTGTGGAGTTAATACATTCCCAGGTCTTGAAAAACCGACTTCTGGAGCTCTTAAATGCACAACCATTTTCACAGCATCAGTCTTGGCTCTGAACATGTCTTTCCCAGTCTCAAGGGGAAGGTCTTTTAAGGTCTTTGGTAACATGGTGACACGAAGGCCAGGGGTCATCTGTACATAGATTTCAAAAGTCCAGCAGAGCATTACTATCTAGGAAAGAGTGCCAGCTAATAGAATCTATTAGCCCTGCCAACTTCCATGGCAAATGCTAGGTGTTACTTTTTTGTGCTGGGCAACATATTCCTCAATATTTTGAATCTCAGTTTTGAAGTTAAGCTTCTTTTTCCATGCAATAATGAAATCCGTTTTATATAACAGCAGTCCAGATGCAGTTTATATCAGAAGCAAGATAACCTTCTAATTATGTTCCACCTCACTGAACTGGCAAAATATGCTGATGACTTAGATTTATGTAGATTACCTACAGATAGGGAAGAGTTTGAGGATATCTCAAGAGAGCCTAGAAAAACTAGGTAGAGGGAGAAGCACTGACAGAGTCAACTGCAAAGCAACACACAATGGGAAGACTGTAAAGTAGTGTGGCTGGTACTTCTTGCTCCTGACACCTGGTAATACGGTTAGCATAGCTAACACCATTTTATGAGGCAAACAGCCATTCTTTGTGACTGAGCTGGTCACGTATCATGACCCTTTCCCCAACTCTTGAAGGTCTTGAAGGTCCTGCGCACCAGGCAGACTTCTCCACTTCCATATCAGCCTCAAGGTTCCTGGGTGCCAGGCCATATTCTTCCCTCCTTATGGGCCTCAAAGGTCCCAGGAACCTGGCCAACCAGGTTGTGATGATGCTGTTACAGAAAAATTAAGCATAACAGCACACAGAGCAGTGTCTATAAAATCAAGAAGTTACAAGACCTAAGTGGCACTTGGACCAGAACTGCTGCTGGATGGCAAAACCCGTGATCCCCCAGTGGCCAGGGACACCTCCACTGTTGTCTGCTTCCTCTGAGGATTGAGTCTAGATTACAATTGTTAAATTGATACTGCAAGCCAAGTATTAAGATTTGACCCGACCTGCAGAGGGTCCAAGTGGTTATGACCCGTAAATTAAGGTGTGCTATAAAATTCAGTGCTATGCTACTTGTAAAATTGTGCTACATTGATTCCAATTATAAAAATCCTGTGCTACTGTGATCATAAAATTCTATACTATGCTGATCATAAAATTAAGTTAAAAAACCCACCCTAATTGTAACTACAACTTAGTGCCATCATCATTCTGCTGAGGATCCCCAAAAGAATCTCTGTCCCTGCAGTGGCAGGTGACAAGTAGTACAACAGCTTTCAGTTTAGGATGAATAGTGATATCTCAGTAGGGTAGCCATCAGGCATAGCCATCCATCCTGTTGTGTCCATGCAGGTTTTTGGGTCAGACCATGTCCTGCCTTATGCAGCACAGGAACTGTGAAGAATATGGATAGGAGAGCAGCTTCATAGAAGCATAGAACCATTTAGGTTGAACAGAACCTCTAGAAATCTCCGGACCACAGTCCTGCTCAAAGCTGGGCAGTACAAATACACATATTCAGTGCCTTCTCCATTTGAGGTCTGAATTTCCAACAATAGAGATTTTATTACCTCTCTGGGCCACTGTACCAGTGCCAAACTTTTCATCACTGTGCAGAAGGTCCCATTACTTTCAGGAAGTTGTGTGTTGCACTGGAACTCAGAGCAGAGAAGAAGTCAGAAATTCTGAGATCATTGCACATTACAGCACAAAGCAGGGGAAAATGCTTGCATCAAAGGGACAGAGCTTCTGCTTATCCAGCTGAGTTCAGGCTGAATCAAGGTCCCAGCCAGATTTTGCAACCCATGAAGAACCCTATGCTGCTGCAGCCACATCAGTGTCAGAATTCATCACCTTCTGGAGGGTAGCTGGGATTGAAGGACACAATTTCAATGATTCCAGACTGTCCATGCCCAAAGCAAATCTATGATGTAGCCCATATTGGTCACCTGGGCCAGAGAATTCCAGAAACAGAGGCACCTAAAGATGTGAGCAGATGACAAGCAGGATGCTTGCTAACACCCTATACCCTAATTCCAGCTGCCTTTATGAAGTTACTTTTGCAAATTCTACAGGCCATCTATAGGTGACAAAACCCTTCAAAATCTGACTTTGAATACCCCATGTGATACAAGAAAACTAAAGATGATTGAATGTGAACCACACTTTTTACAAAAGTAAAATTCAAGAGGAACATTATCTGTTTCTCTTCTCCTGCAGCATGAAAATATGGGATAAATTGGTTGGACTTAAATAACTAAAATATGACCGCAGTATGAGCACTTCTCCTTACTCAGGAATAAACTAGTTGCTGGAAGATGTCATTATGGAAAGTAGAAAAATCAGATCTTCTGAGTAATCCTGCCTTTAGTCATACACATAAACCAAAAGGAAAATACTCAGAATTTTGCTAGCTTGTGGGTAACAGAACGATCTGTAATCATTACCTGAATATGATGCAATATACGCAAATAGGAGGAATCCAAATGCGTTATGAATGCTACACACCCTTTCTGAACTATCCAACATTAGTCACCAGAAAGAAGTGTATCAAGAAAGAGAACATTTCTGTTTTTTTTCCAGAAAGTTCTTTGCTCTGTATGTCACTTGCTACGTTTTCTTCTTTATCTTAATTTGAAATGCACTGCATGTACTACAACACTTATTACACATGGAAACCAGAAGCATGAAAGGAAACAAATGTCTTGTAAATTCCAGTTGTTTTTTTGTTTTAAGTTGCTGCTTAAATTCATTATTTAATTATATTAATATGATTAGGAGAGTGCACACTTATTCAGCACAAATGAATGACTTATGTGCAATAATATACATGTATCAAATGCCAGCTTTTCATTTGGTCTCAGTGGAGATAAAAATCTCTTTATTACTCATTCTTTAACTTGGAACAAATTGCAAAGCCTCTCCTGGTACTTCTACTTCAAGAGATGCAGGGCCAAGCAGAAGCAGATATTCAATTCAGATCATAGCATTTTAGGATTTGTTATTTCACAGAGAAGTTTTAAGAAAGTTCTCTTTTACCATTACCCTTCCATCCTTATATTTGGTAAAAAAATATACCAGAAACCTACTGTCCTGGTTTTGACAGGATGGATAGAGTTAATTTTGTTTCTAGTAGCTGGTATAGTGTTATGTTTTAGACATAGTATGCGAAAAATGTTGATAACACACTGATGGTTTTAGTTGTTGCTAAGTAGTCTTACTAAGTCAATGATTTTTCAGCTTCTCATGCCCAGCCAGCAAGAAGGCTAGGAGGGGAGAGACCCCGGACAGTTGACCCAAACTGGCCAAAGGGATATTCCATACTGTGTGACGTCATGCCTAGTATATAAACTGGGGGGAGTTGGCTAGGGCTGCATGGATCACTGCTTGCGGACTAACTGGTCATTGGTTGATAAGTGGTGACAAATCGCATTGTGCATCACTTGTTTTGTATATTCCAATTATTGTTGTTATTATTATCATTATTATTTTCTTCTTTTCTGTCCTGTTAAACTGTCTTATCTCAACCCACGAGTTTTGCTTTTTTTTTTTTTTTCCCCCTTTTTTTCTGATTCTCTCCCCCATCCCACTGGGTGGCAGGGAGCGAGCAAGTGGCTGTGTGGTGCTTAGTTGCTGGCTGGGGTTAAACCACAACATCAGCCAACCAGAACTCATGACTCCAGTCAAAGCTCTGAAAAGATGAAGCCTGGCTTCTCCAAAAAGCCGTGTGAAAATGACTCAGAGCAGGGACTAGGAGTGCTGCAGGTGCAATATACCATGCATGAACAGACGGGGGTTGGAAAGCAGCCTGTGCACATTCAAGAGTGCTGTGGTCCTTGCAGACTCAGGTTGGAACAATCTCCAAGATTGGCATGCTCCACAGGTGATAGAAATATTAATCTCATTCCTCTGCTATGCCTGTCTTGCAGATTCTTCTATTTTCATTCATAGATATTATCCACGTTTGGCTTTTTCCGGGGTTATCCAGTATCCCCATCTCTCCTATCCTCCCACATTGCTGAGATTTGATGGTAGGTAAATTAAAAGAACCTCTGAAGTATTAGAGAAGCTGCCCTGCATTGGCATCATTTTGCTCACCTGTCATTCCAAGCTGCCTGTCAATGCAGTGGAGAAAATGTAGTTCCTCATTAAGCCACAAGGGACAGTACTGGTCTGAGTTTGGGGCTACCCCTCGGGCCTTCCTGCCCCTCCCGTGCCCCCAAGCTGGAGCTAAATTCTTGGTGGGAAGTCTGGCAGAACAGGAATTAGGGAGTTGCTAGACTTCCAGGTAATAAGATCCTTCGAGTTTTAAAGAAATCGAAACTTATCTTGCTTCAGGGCAAAAACTTGCCCTTGTATAAAGGAGCATGCCATTCCTAGAAACAGCAACTGTTGGGAGCCTTGCAACCCCCTGAAAGACCCTGCCACTAGCTAGTCAAGAAACAGGACACTTTTCAGGCTGAGAAGTTGCTCTAAAAAAACCCTAAAGTCAATCAGGATGAATATGCTGAGCAGAGATGGGAGAACAGCACTAAGGATGTAAAACCAGAAATGTTTCCATCTGCCCAAGCCAGTAAAGCAAGCATGTTATCCTCCTTTCCACAAAAGCTGATGGCAACGCTGCAGGATGTCCTGCTAGGAAGGAATTATAATTGAACGCTGCATTCATAGTGGAGGAGCTCTGTTCTCAGGTCACTACAACATACAGATATAGTTATCTTGAGCAAGCTGCATGATAATGACAAAACTCAAGGAATTCCTTTGCACTCAAAAGAGAGAATGAAGCTTCCTATAGAGAATGTGCAGCCAAAACCAAGGTTAAAATGGTCCATAAAACCAGATAAAAACTTCACATGAAAATCTTTAACTCATAAAGATAATTAACAACTCATGAAGACAACTGACTCCATTCTGTCCCCAGAATTCATGACTGGGTGCGGGTGTGTAAAATATACGACAGGTATGACTCTGATGTTGGGCTTCAACAATGCCAACAGGGCACTATATAGATGTTTGCCAAAATGCAACAGGGCACTACACAGGTGACTTGTGATGACAAGTAGATAAAGGCTTCCTCTCCACCCTTCCCCCCAGTGTGAATATAAAAGAGAAGATAGGAAGACGATAGGAAGACCTCCATCTCCCAAATGATTAAAAGTAACAGTGCAAAATGTGACTAGCTCCTGACATCTTCACACCACCGTCTGAACTAACATTGCCTTTCCCATCTTCAAAAGGGCCCTACATCTCAGTTCTAATTTCAGGCCACAATTCTGCGCAGAGAGCATGTTAGGACCTCTGCTGTTCATGTTAAGAATATGTCCATGGCTCCTAATGAAACTGGGATGTTCTTGTGCAGAGCTTTGACCTGTGTGAAAAGAACAGAACTCCTGAGCTGCAGGTCCCCAGCTTACTCATCTCTGCACTCATGGGCTTGATAATGCAATGTGGAGGTGATGCTTACATGAAAGTATAGATGTAGAAAACCCTGTCATAAGTTGGAGTGGTTGGAATTGAAGCGGTGAAAAGGATGATCCCAAAAGGAAAAGAACAACCAACTTCTTATTGCTTGTATTGATGGGTCTGAATTCTTACCGGTAGAAGCCTCCCAAAGAAGTAATTGTGAGGCCTTCTCCACTCTATTTGAAGCTGAATGCCACCTGTGCAGTATAAACAGAACAAAACCACAACAAAACCCTCCTGTCCCAGATCAGCATGCACAATTGAAACACCACAGGCCAAGCTATCACCTGGGTAGTTGTTTTGTCTGCTTAACTTCTTTCTTGTGGCAAAGGCCATCAATGGGCCTGGATATTACTATCCCCAGCTGAACAACTGTTCAATGCCTTTGGCCTTCTCTAAGGCCAGACCACATCAGGATGGGGACTAAGAATTCAGGTGAGACTATCACAGCTGGCCAGAAAGAACTTGGGAAAACTTGCTATACTAGATGTTTACCTTTGGACATATGGTGAAAGATAAAAAGAGCAGTACTAACTGGTCACAACCATACTGGCCCAGAACATGACAAACCCACTTGGCAATACGCAAGCTGAGCAACATGATTCACACAGGTATCATCTCTGCATTTGATTTACTGTCATCCTCACCTAGGAACACACGTGGGGAAGGCACCTACCAACAAAATACACAATATCCTGCACGCTTAGCACCAGCCCTAGCCGACAACAGGGGTTGGTGCCCTTTGATAGGGCCCAGTTGGGCCCAGTGTAAGAACCCCTACCCACGGAGGGGAAGGGGGACACACAGGTAGCGGTACTAGCAAAGTCAGAGCTCAAACTGTGCAGACAGCGCCTGAGACCACATCACCCTGGCTGCAGGTGTCCCAGCCCCTCCAGACGACAAGGCTGGACGACAGACAGCCTGAACCTCAGGCTAGCTAGGAAATGAAAGGCACCCATGCCTCCTGTCTCCTCGCTGAGGCAGCTCCGCTTCCCCACCCTTCCACGGACGCAGAGCGGAACCCTCGGCAGGTCCCACCCGCTGCAGCACAGGCCCGGCGAGGCCTGACACGCCCTCGCCGCGCCCCTTCCGCCGCGGAGCGTAGCAAGCGGCCGTACCAACTCTCCCCCGCTCCCTAGAGACGCTTCCTTCCGCTGCTGATGGTGATGATGCGCGTCCGGTCCCTCCCAGGGCTTACGAGGAGACAGCAGTGAGCCCCGGGGCGGACTCCCTTCAGGGGGACGCTTGGCCAGCGCCCTTCCGGCCAGGGCGGAGCGCACCGCACAGCCACCGCCCACCAGCACCTGGCCCGGCCCGGCTCCGCCCGGCTCTCCCCACCCGCGGTCGCGGTGGTGGGCGGGTCCTGGTGGCGGGGCCTGCATGTAGACGCGTCCCCCGCCTCCCTAGTGCGTGCTGAGGTCAGGGCGGGCTGCGCTGCAAGCGCGGAGCAGCGGGGTCTGCGCTCGCGAGAGCCCCGGAGCTTGCGGGGGAGGAGCGCCTGGCTTGGGCCGGGCACCGTTCCGTCCCGCCGGGAAGTTGGGGGCCTAAGCAGAGCTCTTCCAGTCGTTGGCAGAGGAAGGGCGGCGTGTGCGCGGAGGGGGGGCGTCTAGCCCGCCCCGCCGCCCTGCTTCTCCATGCGGGCGGCGGCGGTGAGCTGGGCTGGCGCGCGGGGCGCCGGGGGCAGCGCGCGGTGCTGACAGGCCGCGGCCGGGAGAGATGATGGCCAAATGGCTGAATAAGTACTTCAGCCTGGGCAACAGCAAGACCAAGAGTCCCCCGCAGCCTCCGCGGCCCGACTACCGAGAGAAACGCAACGGTGCCGGCAGCGCGCCCCGCCCCGACGAGCCGCCGCACCTCCACCTTCACCACCACACGTCGCCCGGCTTTCCGCATCGCCGCCTGCGCGACGACACCAGTGACCTGCTCCGCGCCTACCGCGCCCAGAAAGAACGCGACTTCGAGGACCCCTACAGCGGACCCGGCTCGTCCCTGAGCAAGTTGCGCGCCATGTGCCGCCTGGACTACTCCACGTCCGAGGACGTGGGTGAGGCAGCCCCCAAGACTTTCTCCTCCTCGTCGTGCTGCGCTGCACCCCCTGCCGCCTGTGCAGCCGGCTCCGCACACCTCTTTCGCAGCCACAGCGAGCGCCGCCCGGCGACGCCGCCCAACGTGAAGTACATCTCCCCCAGGCACCGGCTTATCAAGGTCGAGAGTAGCGATGGCGCAGGCGAGAAGCTCAACAAGGGCTCCAAGCAGCTGGCGACCTCTGTCCCCTCTGCCATGAAAGATAAAGTAAGTGTTGTGCTCCTGTTCCTGCCCCGGTAGACTAGGTAGTAGGGCTGGGGCTATGCCAGCACCTGGAATGATTCGTGGTGAGGGGACTAGCTCCTGTCTGAATGCATCTGGAGTGGCCACTGCACTCCACCATGCATCATGGGGTGGCCTGGCCCTTTTTCATATCTCGGGATAGGCAGGGCGTGTGCAAAGCTGGCACATGAAGTGGTGGTGCCCTGTCCTCTGGGCTTTCGAACTCACATCCCTTCTGATAGGGCAGGTTTGCAGGTGTGCCTAGCCCTGCTCTGGGGCACAGTGCACTGCCAGCCTCATTGGTATCAAGGCTCTTGGATTGGCATGTTCCTGCAGAAGAGGATGTTGAGTCTTTGAGGGGGTGCTTGGGGACCTCTAGAGTCACTTGAGAAGCCCTCTGCTTCTGACTCAAAGTTTTGGCCTCAGCCCCATTGCATGTGGTATGGAGCGGTCATATATAAAAAAACTAAAAAAAAAAAAAAAATCTGATGCCATCCTGAGTCAGACTGCCTGTTTTTAAGGAGACAATTTATCATGTGTTCAGTAATAACTTCTTTGCCTCCTACTTCACTGTGAAAGGTGAAGTAGTTCAAAGTCCTGTGTTACAACAGCATCACAACTTCCATGATAGCTGTGTTTCCAACTGACAGGTACCTGAAGCAAACTCTATAGCTACTGGCTCAGTTGCAATTGTTCTCCTATCTTTCACTGGTCGTTGTCTACAAATATTAACAAAATGCTGTAGCACTGGGAAGTGCTGGGCTCAGGAACTTGGGTTACAGCTGGGAAGCTTTGCAGAGGGAAGTAGCTTTAATTATTTTGTAAGCACAACACATATCCCCCCACATCTGTTGGTCCTGTGAGTATAGTTTAGTTTTTTCATATATTGGATATTAATATTCCTCCATTTTGTAAATTGGCATTACTTCCATGTAACAGTCACATCACAGGAATTCTAAGTATGTGCTGAACGTTATCAATTTAAATGATCTGTGTGTATATGTTTAAATACGTAACATGAGTGCATTGAAGAGTGAGTGACACATTTCCATGAACCTGATAAATTATATCCTGTCCAGGTGGAATTCCAAATAAATCAGCTTGTGATGGTACAAGATTAAAAGTCTAGAATTTATTACAATGTCTGTCATTTTACCTGTAGTTCCTGTCTGGAAGCAACTTCTTTTGTGGAAGTAAAATCTCACTATGTTACAGTCTCAGTATAGTGAGTCTTCTTTCAATTGCCTGTGTTGATGATACCATTTCTCTGCTCTTAAGCAAATAACTTTCAGCAACTTCATATGTCAGAGAAAATAACTGCTTGGGGCAAAATGCTTCCAAGTGCAACTGCTATTCCTTTTTTTTTAATGGGGCATGATTTTATTTTTTTTTATTATCTTTCAGTTTTAGACCCTACTGAAGCAATTGTCAAAGCAGAAACTATATCTGTTGCTGGGTAACCTGCTACCTTGTGTGACCATAAATCTGTGTGCTACTCCCAAGCCCTTGCTGCAGGTTCTAAAACTTGTTTTGAATGAGCAGCATACAATTTTTTTAGAAAAGATGCAGACCACTCATGTCATAGTCACATTCTTTCTGCTTCTGAGAGAACTGTTTGTGACAAACAGGCAATCTTTAACATGTCTGAGAAATAAAATTGTCCCTACGCCTAAAAAGTAAGTGTGCCTGCCCCACCCATAACAGAATTTGGTTGCAAGGAGCTACATAGCTTGCCTTTTGTTCAACTGTGATATTTCCTCCCAGTAATGGAGATGAAATTTCTCTTATTTCACAGCCCTGAAATGTAAAGCCCGACAGGTGAACCTGATAAGCAGTGCTTGTAGTGAGCAGGCAGAGAACTGCTGCTCTCCTACACCTGTCATTCCCTGAGGAGAAAAAAATGAGGAATTTAGTTAACAGAGTGTGTCCAGTGGCAAATAAAGCCAGTGGAAATAAACTTCTGTAAGAAGTATATAGTAGAGGGGACAGTAAAGTTGGTATTAAAAAAACTAGAGGTCTGACATTCAGAAGAGTTGATAGAAATATTAAAAGCACTGCAGGGAAAAAAATCTGTGGGTAGTATACCTTAAGCTAGTAAGTACCTTAGGAATGAAAAAAGATCTAGTTGCTGTATAGGTCTGTCATTACAGAAGTATGTTAGTGTTTAACAATCCAACAGTGTGCACTAAATGCTTGTGTTGTGTTCCAGCACCTGTTTTTTTTTTTCTTTTTCATTTACAAGGATACAGTGCTGTTTTCCTTTATGTGTTAACTGAGAAGTGAGAAGTGTGGTTTTCAACAAATTCATTGAGCAATTTTATAACTTTTGTGACTGGTCATCATAAAGATTTGGCTGGACAGCTCAGTTGTGTGTTAAACTTGGAAGACTTTCTAGAATGGGAAGGAGATTCAGGAAGGTGCTTGTTTAGTGTGGTTACTTATAAAGGACAAATGGTAAAGTATGAATAAGGACAGACTAGTTAGTCAAAATTCCCAGGAAAAAAATGACTGGCTGATTCAGGGAGTAAAGGAGATGGAGATTAAAAGCAGTGGCAGGCATGATCGTATTTTGCAAGATTCCAGGCACAGGTTGTAAAAGTAACCACAGAGATCTAATGTACCTGGGGTTCAGGAAGCTTTGATGTGTAGAGGTAGAAGTACTGACTAAAGTTGAAGCAGACAAACCCAAATTGCCATGCATCTTTAATAGTGAGGTGACTAGCTTCTAAAACAGATGCCCAAGGGAGTCACCATTGCCATATGTCTTTGAATTCGAATTGTTGGGTGGATTTTTTATTTAGGTAGTACAATCAGGCAGGTTTGGGGGCTTTAACAGTGATGCTTATCTTCAAACAAGGGAGAGCAGGCTATGTTAGAATTCATGGCAGAAGCAGCTCAGTTCCTCCAGCATGGAGGATAAGAAATTAGTGGCTTCCATCTTTAGTGCTAGCCTGGGAGATGTTAACTTCTTAGTTCTCCTGTGGCAGACAAATGAGTGTAGACAAGCCAGAACAACATAAGAAATTAGTGGCTTCCGTCTTTAGGGCTGGCCTGGGATATGTTAACTTCTTAGCTCTCCTGTGGCAAATGAATGAGTGTAGGCAAGCTGGAGCAACATGTGGCTGTATGCCAGAACAACCTGGCGGCCACTATATTTGTTTAAGAATAAATGTGAGACTTGGCTTAACATCAACTCAACAGAAAAACCACTTGGTGAACTGAGGATCTAAAAGAATGAGCTGAATACTTCCTGAGTTGACTGTCCTCTATCTGGCATTGTGTGGTGTGTGTAAATCCATGAAAGTGGTAATAGTTGAGGGGAAAGTGTCTGTGTGAAAGGATGCTTTGTGTATTTTCTCACCTGTTATGCTTTTTGAACCTAAACATTTCTTTGCCTGGCTTTGCTGCCAAAGAACCTGGACCACTATTCAAAGAGCAAGTGTGTCATACTCCGTTGCAGGAAGTTCTTAGGATTTAAAAGCTGGGATTGTAGCCTAGTTGTCATTTAAAAGATAATTATTTCGTAAGGAGCAGCATTTTGCACTTCCTCTGTGCAGTGGAGGCAGAACTGTGCAGCAGTTCCCGATATGGAATGCAGAAGACACTGCAAGTTGCAAGATCCATTTCCACAGGACAGGACATACCTGATGCTGTAGAAAATAGCTCAGTTCTGCACAGGCAGAGCTAGTCCAGTGCAAAAGCATGTAAATGTTTTGTGGCAGCAGCAATCAGTCAGGAAACTGTTCAGGGCAGCATAGTTGCTGACTTGATTTACAAAGGTCTGAAAACAATGTCTATGTGCAAATTCTATACTTGTATAAGGAAAAAAACCCCTTTTGTTTCCATGCAATCCCGCTCAGAAGTGTGTGGCACAGAGATTTGGCTGCTAGCTAAGCTAAACAGCTAAAGCTGTTTGTCTTGAAAGCTTTCCCCCCATTATGTAAGAAACAAGTACCTTTCTGACATTGCAATACACTATGGAAATGCTGTTTGAACTTTTAAGGTCTTGCATAAAAGTGCTTACACTCCATGGAACATAATTAATATGTGTATATAATTAAAACCTTTTAGTAAACATTGAGAAGATGTTTGTCTTATTTCTGCATATGGAAGGTCTAAGTTTTATTTGATCTTGCAAGTGAGAACAAGTCAGGTGTATTTAAAAGAATCTTGCAGCTGGTATTCCAAGGTGCACTGAGAAAACACTTGAAAGATGTCTAAGCAGTGCTGGAGTTATTTATATCAAAGTATATAGTTTCTAGAAATCCTAAACTACAAATGTAACTCTGTCTTATTCCCACATTTAATCCGTTGCAGCTGGGTGTCAGGATGCCACTCTTTACAATTGATTCTACTCTGAGACAGTCTTCCTCTCTGCCTATGGTTCCCATGGACATATGGTTCTGCCTTTGAATCAAAGTTCTCAAGAAAAAGATACCAGTGGCCACTGGTCTTGTGAACCTACATGAATGCCTTGGGCAAGGCCACATATAAAGGCAGCAAGCAGCATTTTTTCCAAGTATCTCATGTTGCTGTATTGCAGCTAGAAATGCATTTTTCCACATATGCCAGTCTCATGATTAAGGGACTATCACAGTCTTATGAATGGGAAAATATTCAGTTATTACCTGAGCATGTGGAGTCTTAGTGACTTTAGGGCTGTTTGAAGTGATGTGGTAAGACTGTTCAGTTACAAGTGTGCCTGGCATCTGCACTGCATGGCGTAGCTTGGAACAGTCTCAGCTCTGGGAACCATCCAAATTTTCAGACTCTTGGACACAGAGAGATCCAAGCAGAGAAAGGCTATCAGGAAGGAGTATGAAGCAGTTAGACACATGGAGATCGAGAGAGGGAGTGGTAGCCTTCTGGAAGAGTGTATCGTGTATACCCTTACAGTAAGCAGATCCAAACCATTGAAAGAAAGTACCTCAGTTACTGGATTCAAGTGAAAAGACTGACTTGCCCCTTCTGAGCTAAGGCGTGCTTAATGAACTATTTACTGGGAGACTGTAACTGAACATGTTCCACATGGCCTTATTCTGAAAAAAGGCTAATACTGCAGGAGAAATTCCCATAAGGGAACTGAGCAGGGTGGACCTTACCCTGTTTCCACCCCTTTCCATGCAACCTATGTACCTAATACCTATGAACTGTGCTCACTTGGCCCCCAATGAGCAAGAATAGGTGCTTGTGTCACTCTCTCATATGTACCCTCTCTTGCTTTACCAGAAAGCATTTAAGAATATGTTTCTGTGCTGGGCTGTCTTCCCAAATCCAGGAGACCCACACTGCTTCTAGGAACACAGGCTCTGAGCTGTCATGTGCTTAATTTCTGGGCTCATTACATGGTACAAAGTGCTCATTCCTTTTGGAGTGAGAGGGTGAGGGGTACAGGATATTAGATATGAGGTTAAAAGTTCTAGGCAAAACTCAGAAGGGATATATTTTTCTTTTTAGAAATGCCTGTGTTTTTCTTTACTCGCATTGTCCAGCTGTAATCTATTTGGGTGTATCTGTAATCATAGACACTTCGATCTTGATGTTATCTCCCTGTCCTATTCCTGGACAACAGGAATTAGCATGTATGTTTTTCTGTCTCTTCAACCTGTATTCTGAGCATTCTGTGGTGTGAGAGGTGGCTGGTATGTGTCCTGGAGCAGTTAGCCTGAGCTTGGTGCTTTAACTTTTGTCTCCCCATCTGTATTCACAGTCACATTTTCAAATAGTTGCCAAAAGACATTTGGTAATGACTGAAATTGGCACCAGGGGCTTAGGCTTTACTGCAAGGACAGAATCATAAAATTGCAGAATGATTGAGGTTGGAGGGGATCTCTGGAGATTGTCTTGTCCAGCCCTGCCCTGCTCAAGCAGGGCCACATAGATCCAGTTGCCCAGGACCATATCCAGATAGCTTTTGAATATCTGCAAGGGTGGACACTCCACAACCTCTCTGGGCAACCTGTGCCAGTGTTCAGTCACCTTCACAATGGAAGAAGTGTTTCCTGATGCTCAGATGGAAGCTCCTATGTTTAAATCTGTGTCCATTGCTTCTTGTCCTGTCACTATGTACCACTGAAAAGAGTCTGGCTCTATCCTCTTTGCACCCTCCCTTCAGATATTTATACACATTGATAAGATGACCCCTGAGCTTTCTCTTATCTAGGCTGAACAGTCCTAGCTCACTCAGCCTTTCCTTGTGCATGAGGTGCTCCATTCCCTTCATCATCTTTGTGGTCCTTTGCTGGACTCTCTCCAGTATGTCCATGTCTCTTTTGTACTGGTGATCCCAGAACTGGACCCAGCACTCCAAGTGTGGCCTCACCAGTGCTGATGAGAGGGGAAGGATGACCTCTCTTGACCTGCTGGCAATGCTTTGCCTAATGCAGCTCAGGACACCATTCACCTTCTTTGCAGCAAGGGCACATTGCTTACTCATGTTCAACTTGGTGTCTACCAGGACCCCCAGGTCCTTTTTTTGCCAAGCTGCTTTCCATCTGGGTGGCTCCCAGCATGTTCTGGTGCATGGGGGTAGTCCTCCCCAGGTACAGGACTTTGCACTTCTTGTTGAACTTCATGAGGTTCATGTCAGCCCATTTCTCTAGGCTGTAGAGGTCTCTCTGAATGACAGTATGACTCACTAGTAGCTCATCCACTCCTCCTAGTTTGGTGTTGTCTGGCTGAGGATACACTCTTCCTTCATCATCCAGATCATTAATGAAGATGTTAAACAGGGCTAGACCCAGTATTGACCCATGGCATACACCATGAGTCACTGGACTCTAGTTAAACTTTGTGCCACTGATCACCACACTCATTGTTCAGTCAGATTTCAATCCACCTCACTGTCTGCTTATCCAGCCTATGCATCAACAGCTTGTATATGAGGATCTTATGGGAGACAGTGTCAAAGGCCTTACTGAAGTCCAGGTAGACACTATCCACTGCTCTCCCCTCATCTACCAGGCCAGTCACGTGGACTTCCTGACCATAGTTTTCAGTTCTAACTGATAAACAAACAGAACCACTCATGGCTGCAGTGGGCTGGGGTGTTTTCCACTGGAGGGATGGAAGGCCAGCTTAAAGTTAATTGCTTATTAATATTTGACTCTAAAAAATAGCTACAGTCTGTGTGGTCCAGATTAAAAAAACCTGCAGATCTGCTTTGTTTCTGTTGCTGAATTCCATACATCGATGTCAAACAGTAATACTTGAATTCATGTGTTGTCTCCGTGTGGCTTTGCAAAAGTACTAGATATTAGATTATCAGTGGCTATATTCCCAAAGGATTTCAAAGCATTTCACAGGCTTTATGTGTGAGAGTGATAGTGACCACTGGGGGACTTCAGCCACTTACAGTTTATAATGTGGTATTTCTTTATGACTGTGGACTAAAGGCTGCTGAAGGGAACTCCAGGAGGAGCATGTGTGAACAGACTACACTCCTGGAATTCAAATCTCTGCTCTTCTGAGATGTTTAAAGATCTACTTTAATCTTGCAAGGTTTAAAAAAAAACATAAACCCCAAAGCAACAGAAGGTGGTCTTAAATCTTCAAAGAAAAGTCTCAAGTGTCCCAAATGTAGTTTTGAAGATCAGTATGTAAAGTCTGAATGAGATAGAAACATCCTACAGCTGTGCTATATATTCTGTGGGTAGTTTCTGTGTGCAGACCCTACAGAGATTGTTAGATTGTAGCTCAGTCAAGTGCTGTAGAGAAAGTTTGTTATGGAAGGTGTTACTTCCTATGGATTCTCTCCAAGTGAAGTTTTAGGGCAGTCTCGTTCTTTAAAGTAAGTGCTGCTTTTTAGATACAACTTTTCTTCCTTAGTTTCAACTAATGTTGTTCCAGCAAACAGATTTGGGTCCTGTCTTAGAATAGAATACAGTGTTTTCAGCTGGAAGGGACATACAACGATCATTTAGTCCAACTGCCTGACCACTTCAGCTGACCAAAAGTTAAAGCATGTTATTAAGGGCATTGTCCAAATGCCTCTTAAACGCTGACAGGCATGGGGCATTGACCACCTCTCTAGGAAGCCTATTCCAGTGTTTGACCACCCTCTCAGTACAGAAGTGTTTCGTAATGTCATGTCTGAACCTCCTCTGTGCAGCTTTGTCCTGTCTCTGGATACCAGGAAGAAAAGATCAGCACCTCCCTTTCCATTTCCCATCCTCAGGAAGCAGCAGAGAGTAATGAGGTCACCCATCAGCCTCCTTTTCTCCAAAGTCCTTAGCCATCTCTCACAGGACATGCCTTCCAGCTGTTTCGCCAGCTTTGTTGCCCTCCTCTGGATGCATTCAAGTACCTTTATATCTTTCTTAAATTGTGGGGTCCAGAACTGCACACAATACTCAAAGTAAGGCCACATCAATGCTGGATAATCACCTCTTTTGACCGGCTGGCTATGCTGTGTTTGATGCACCCCAGAATGTGGTTTGCCCTCTTGGCTGCCAGGGCATTCTGCTGTCATATTGAGCCCGCTGCCAAGCAGCACCCCGAGATCCCTTTCTGCAGGCCTGCTTTCTAGCCACTTTTCTCCCAATTTATACTTGTGCTCAGCATTACTCCATCCCAGGTGCAGAATCCAGCATTTGGACTTGTTAAATTTCATGCCAAATTTCATGCTTGTTAGATTTCATGTCTTCTGTATTACTCTGCCTGTGGTCGGTATAGAAAGGAGTAAATGCTTGGTTAGTGTTAAACTTGGAAAAGATCCTGCCACTTAATGTGAAAGCATTGGTCCAGCTTGCTGTGGCTTTTGTGATCTGTGACTAATTTCCCTCTGTTTCAGATTAGGGGAACATTGCTTTGCCTCCACCTCCAGTGCTCCTCTCTTGTCTCCGATACCCTGACATGTCTACATTAATGAAATAAGCTGGTTAGCCATAGTGATAGGTGTGATTGCCCTGCCAGACATCTGCAGGGGATATTGAAGAATGAAAAGCCACTAGAGGCAGTTTAAAACCTGAAATTAATCTGAGAAGGTCTGCTGTGGCTGACAGACATGTATGTCTGGTAAAGGTAGTGCAAAGTTACTGAAATCACAGCAGCAATGAAGAAGATGAGCTGGATGATTTGGTAATCCTGCGAGTGATTTTCCTACTTCAAGGATTAGAAAAATGACTCAAAGATAGATAAGGATCAGAAGCCTGCAACCTAGGAGAAACTAAAAACTGCCATATGCTCCAAGATTATAATAGGAAGGTTGAGAGCTGCCTAGAATGCTTATTACATTCTGTTTGGGGAAGAACAAGTGTCCCTAAGGCTGCAGAAAAATGCCTGCCTTTCCCTGCTCCTGCACTCTTGTTATCAAGTTCACACAGGGAAAGTTCCAGAGAGGTCTTTGGCTGTGGGGTGCAGCTCCCAACTGTTAAGTGTAACACTACACTCTGTGAATCAATGGATGGTTGATTTGGCCTGTACAAGATTGTCATGCTATATATGTTGAAATAAATGACTCGTATAGTCTGGATTCACTGAACTGCACAGGTGTTGCTCATGGTTTCCAGCTGGCTTTCAAGGTGATGGAAAGTATTGGAGGGAACACAGGTGCTGTTGAGTTGGGCTTGCTGTCACCATACATCTGAGAGTGCTTGGGGGTATATGTGTCTGCTAAATACTGAAGTCATTTTAACTGCTCATCTGGCATGGGCGAAGAGATGCTGAATTGTGGCATACAGTTAGGAGATGTCAAGTCCAGGGAGAATTTCAGTTGAAAGTCCTGACCTGTGATGTCGGGATCTGTCAGGAAGTGAGGTTTGTCTTAGGATTGTTTTTCCCTGGTCCAGTGCGGACTGAGTGCTGGGCTATAATGTCTGTGTGCTCCATGAAACAGGCTTGAGTAAAGCAGAACACCAGACTGGAGAGTGTGGAGTTCCAGGGTGACTTTCCACCCAGGGTAATGCAACTCAGTGAGTCCTGAGCTGTGTGGGGGAACAAGCTAATCATACAGAGTTTTCCACCACCATTGTGTTATTAGGAAAATTGTCAGGGGGGCTGTTGTTGGTCACTCTTTGGCACTTAAGTCTAGAGAAGCCTTGTGGTAATAGGGATCTGTTGCTGGCTTGATATATCCAGGTTGTTGTACTGGTCTTACAGCTATAGTATGGTATCGTGGAGTGGCTCTCTTGCAGCTGGAAAGCCTGCACAGAGGGGCTCCTACTGCTCTGAAGTTAGAGCATTTAGTGTGCTGGAGGAGTCTACATGCTTCTGTTGCTGAAGCGAAGGTGGAGGGGGGCACAAACAGTTTGCAATGGCAGCTGGAAGTGAGACTGAAACACCCTGACTTCAGAAGTGGTCAGTGTGTGCAGGCCTCTGGGCATAACAGCAGGATGCTGGCTGTGTTTCTCTTTACAGGGCAATAGGCTGGAGTACACAGCTGGGCCTCTCTGAGGTGGCAGAAGGGTGCACCTTTTTCTTTCCTCCCCTCAGCTTTCTGATGCAGAAAGAGGAGCCATGTGGCCCTACTGCTGCTCAGCAGGTTGGTACCTTATCTTTGAGATGTCAGGTGGGCTACAGGGATGCCTCTGGAAGGGTGTCACTGCATGCAGTAGCCTTCCATGTCCTACCACTGGCATGCCCATTTCAAGCTTGCCGTGTGTGTTTCACAGTTGGTTTGCCTTTTACTGCTTCTGCGTAAGTTCACCGCTTAATCTTTCTATCTATTGATTGCTATGAGGATCTATACTCAAAAAAGACAGCTGTGAGAGAGAAGGAAGTAATCCATTGCTTTTACATGTCTTTGCTGATTCGGTAGAGTTGACTTTGACGTGGTTCCAGCAGCTGACAACTTCATGGAAACAAGAGAAAGCTGCATGGTGTAGATCCAATTCATGATCTTGCAAGATCTGTAGATTGCTATGTCACATATGAAGAACCTGGAGCATTCCTTGTAAAAGTTAAATTTGCATTTGTGAATAAGCGTTAGCTTACCAAAAGTATTAGAAGAACAAATAATATTAATGGTAATAGTGAGATATGTCCCTATGATTACACTTTCTTTTGTCGTTGTGTTTTCATGTTCAGCCAGCAATTCTAATTAAAGTCTTCAGAATGATAAAGCTAATAAATGTAGGAGACAAGGAGAGGGTATATTGTTTAACCTGAAAAGGTAGTAACAATTGGTATATGGCTAAAAGTTGGATAAGGCTAAATTGGATAGTGAAAGAAAAAAAATCCACCTAAAAATGAATGCAGTTTTGGAGTTTGCATGGGTAACAGAAGAAGGCAAGTGAAAAGAGTCAACATGTCAACAGCAGATTTATTGCCTTACAGGTTCTGACTTTAAATACAAGTGAAAACTACATGGTAGATACCACATATTGCCTGTGGAAGGATTTTTCTAAACTATTGAACTGAATCCAGAGCAGTCCGTCAGAGTAGCACTTGCATGCCTTCCATCTTCATGGGAACCACAATATCTGTGAATGGAATCCAAATGCCAACTTAATCACATCCTCTGGTCTATGCATCTTCTGTCGCTCTGATCTACACATCTTCTGTCTGATCTCAAACTGTTGCTGTAGTCTACCAGTTTTATTTAAGTAAATTTAGGTTTTCTTGTTATATATGTTGAAATGATTTGTGAAGTTCTGAAATCTGCATTGTATGCATGTACTTACACATACATATACAAAACTATGATAAATATATAAAATATACAGTTACAGTTATTACGTGTTATTTTATGTATATAAACATGCATATTGCTGAGAAAGAGGTTGTGGACCTTCCAACTTTGGAGAATTTCAAAACTTGTGTGGGCAAGACCCTGAGCAACCTGGTTTAGCTTTCATATGACCCCTGCTTTGAGCAGAAGAGTGGTTTAATTGTCTTCAGAGATCTCATGCAACCTAAGCCTGAATGTAACTCTGATGTTCAAAACCTACCCTGGAGCCTGAGTATTGCTGACAGACTTATGTTAATATAGTGCATTCCTGTAAGGACAGTAGTGCAGGATGGACCTAAGGTACAGCTCTGTCAAGCTGCAATGGTTTTCCCCATTCTGCAGATGAATCTGTGCAGTAAGTGAATGTGGAGTTAGTCTGACAATAGTCTCTAAAGCATACAAGCATACCTTCTGCAAAAGCATGAATGAATGAATACGGCTTTGTTCAGATCAAGTGCATGTGTATACAATTGGGCATGGCTGGGTGAGTCAATGGGGGAGAATGATATTGTGAGGACACTAAAGCAGGGCTGAATACTCGTGCTGCTTAGCAAGAAGGAATGAATTGTGCTTGCTTCTATAGATTGTCCTGTGAATTTTCACATGGGTGTATGCAGGAGCTGGGTTGGTTAAATCTGCGTGTGAACACAGAAGTACTGAGACACTAAGCATAGCTAGAACAGCATTACACAATTCTGTTTCAACAGTTGGGCCACGATAAATCCAGCTGTCTTACTACTGCATGATAGCGCAGATATTACCTGCAGCTTTTCCTTCAAAACTGCTCAGATAAGGAAAGAGGTCTGTATTACACTTTTTTATACATCCAACTTAAGGCAACCTTGAAAGCAAACTGTTGGCATTAGGACTGTTCTAATATAAGGTATATGTGGAAGTGAAACCTGTAGACAGAATAAGGTTATGCAGTTTATTCTGATTTAAAGGGCATTTTAACTCTAAATGAGAAATTAGGCACAGTAAGAACATGTATTGGAACTTACGTAAATGGCTTTTTAGCCTGGTTAATGAGGAGAAAGGATCTAGAAAGGAAAAAGGTGAATCTGTTTTTCTCTTTTTAACCATCAAGTTTGCTAGTAAACTTCTGCTTTGCAGTCTGATCTTGTGATGGCCAGTTTGCCATTGTATTTGCTTGGATCAGTGAAGAAATGCCTATTCTATATTTTTGTACAAGCTTCTTTACACCCCAAGCTCACTGACACAGTTTGGTATAGGAGAGATGTTTGTATCTCTAAACACCTTTTTATATGTCCTTGCCTACCAGCAGTTGGTTATAGTGCCTGATTCTGAGACACTCAGGCAGAGTGCTGCCCCATGGCGAAGAATACAGTTTGACTTCTGATTCCTTTGCTGCCCTGTGTCAGTGGGATTTTATCCTTGACTAACAGTATGCTAGGCACTGTGTTGAAGTGGAGCAAGTTATATGAAACGTGGCAGTTGAAAGAGCATATGGTGATAGATAGGAAAAGGGACTGTGGTACAGATCTTCCTGGATATGTTACTCTTTTTGTAAATGTTACAGTAAAACAGGCCATTGACAAGGAAAGAGACATAAGGTGTGGTTTTGGAGTAGCTGTGCAATGTGCATGAAGTATAGAAAATTGTTTTACAAAACATGCTCTGCTAATGGCAGTGCATGGGATACAAATATTTTTTTGGACTTTTTTCTTTTTTTGACATGGTTTTCTGAAGGGAACAATACCTATACAGCTGCTCTGTCTGTCCTTCCTTCCATAAGTCTTGGATCTATTGGCGGATGTTGGATGGTGTAATTTAAAAAGTCAAGTGGATGGTTCAAGGAATGACCCATTCCTTACTGAGACAAAAGGTAGAACTCTGTCTTTAAACTGTAAACCACAGTATCTGTGTGGCCTGCATTGCCCTATGTGAAGTAGGAGCACACATGGGATAGTGGGGAACTGCAATTACTGCCTGGGGAATCAAAGCATAGACAAGAGAAATGGGGAGGCAAGATGACAAGAACTGTTGTTTATATATCAGCTTGTTAACAGCTGGGTCCTCTCACTGTGAGCATGTGGACTTGTAGAAACCACAGAGCAATCCATCTTCTCTGAAAACTAAGCCTTCTGTTTGGGGGAGTAGCTCTTGAAACCTTGTTATTAAATAGTGGCTTTTTCTTTTTTTCCAACACCTCTCTACCAGTCCACATCTGCCTCAGAAATTTAGGAGCTACCTTTACCAATTTGTGTGTCAGTTACATTTTAGACAAGGAATGTGTCCCTCTCTGGAAATCAAAGGTATGAATGAGCCCTGTGATTTTTTCCAGAGGCAGAGCTGATGCAGGTCTTTCCAACGCTCAAATTTAGGAGCAGAAGGAAAGGCTCTATACAACAGCTCCATCTGTAGAGAGTCTTCTAGAATCATGACCTAAATTTCTGACTTATTAGCAAGATATTAAAAATCCTTCTTTTACTTTTCCTGATCCTGCTGCTGATCCTTTTGGGAATTCAACCATGCACTGATCACTGTATTTGCAGGTTTCCCAAGGCTGTGAAATTTATTTTGAAAAAAAGGCAGTACTGGGCCTACAGGGAGGATTGCCCAACAGGTTCTTGAATTCAGTGTTTCATGGAAGAAAGCGTAAGTGCAAGTATTCATTCATTTGGAAAAGAAATCCGGACAAAACTTTGCAGTCCTTCTGTATGCAGGCTGACCTTTAAGGAAACATCTACCTAGGGCATGTTTGCAATGTGAAACCTGGAGATCACTTTGGGACAAGGAGAGAAATTTGGTATTTCTCAAAATTTTCACATGGTGGTTGTAAAAAAGTCAAAACAAAAAAAACTTAATATAGAATCACTTCTACTGTAGCTAGTGAGTGGTCTTTTGTGACTATGAATTCTCAGACACAGTGAGGAATTTTCATTACATTGTGTTAAATGTGTTAACCATGGTGTTCTCTGACACAAATTCACAGTTTCTAAGTGCTCTTGTCTTCTATATCTCTGCTGACAGTCACATGTTCTTGTCTATGATAGTGGTGGACTTAATTGCCAGTCACAAAAGCTGAGAGAACAATACATGGTCTGCCTTTTTTTTTTTTTTAAGTACATATTAATAAAAAATTATAATAGATCATATTTAATAATAAATCTCCCCCCCCCAAAAGGGTGTCCCATAATAAGTCTCCAAAACATCTGGCTTGCAGGAGAGGTCTTTTGTTTTTTTGCTTCATGTTATTTATCATAATTCCTCTTGGTTTCCTCCAGAATACTGTGTCCTTAATCACGATAGCCACTAAATCAGTCAAATAACAAACAGTTCTGTGCTGAAGTTGCTGTTTCAAGGATAAATCTTTTGTATTTCCTTTCAGTTCAAAGAGGCGTTATCCCTAAATACTCAGTTTATTTCAGTGTAGTAAGTTCTCATTGGTTTCTTTTTTGTTTATTCCCTTTAAAAATGTGCTTTTTAGTCAGGTAGAGATATCAGCAAAATTGTGCATTTAGGTATGTTCCTTGTTTTCCTCCTGTGACTGCACATGCAAATTATGCTTTTGCATATGCAAATACTCATTTAAACTTGTATTTAATGTAATAATATAGGTAGGTCTTAAATGGTATTTTTTAAGACTGTAGAAGAACAAAGACTATGTAACAATAGTGAAGCTTGGACCTTAGTTAATATATATTAGAGGGGTAAACCAGAATCTCAGCTTGTATTTAATTTTTGGGAGGGGGTTGTTGTTTTTTGATCTTGTATCTGCCGACTGACCATTTAGCTAGAGCTATGATTTTGAATTTGTCAGCTGGTCTGGTAACTGAGCCATACTCGTTTTCTTTTGCCTTTGCGTTTTAACAGACAACCTGCTAGGGAGAACTGCTGTGAGTGTTCCCTAAATGCTTGTTGATCTCTCTGGTTGTGGAAGCTCAAATACAAGTTTCACTTACTTTTTTGATCAGTGCACTTCTCTTTATGTTTTGGAGTTTCTTTTGCTTGAAGTTACTCATGCCTCAGGTTACTCTTACTAGATCTACATGACAGAAAATAATATATGGGGTGCCATAGAATGGGCTTGTATAGAACATGAATCAGTAGTTGTAGGAGTTTAGAGTCCGCTCTAATAATCTTGCATTCTGTTAAGAGGTAAGCCACAGGCCTTTAACAATAGCCCTGACAAATGCAGCCAATTGAGACATGAATTTGGAATCTGAGTAGGTGTCTGAGGCCTTCTGGGGATTCTCTGATAACTGTGATTCATTTTGACAGGTTGGACCCACATGAACGGTGGCTGGATTTGGCAGAGAGGAGAGGCAAATTAACTGTATCCCACTTCAGAGTTCAGATCCTGTGTGTGAATGCCCTCTCCAGCCTGCATTTACAAAACCTCAGCATGTTGCCAATCCTCTGACTCTGTCTAAAGCAGATGTGGCAGATACAGCATTAGATCCTGGGTAGCCTGACTAGTTGAGACTTCTGGGAGTGATGCATTGGTAGACAGTGGCTGGCATCCATTCCCTTCTCTTTCCTGTCCTGTGTTCGTCAGTCACTGACATGAAGGAGCAATTTGGAGACCAGTTGAACAAGTTTAGCCATTTGCCTTGCAAGTGCACTTAACCCAAGATGTGGGAGGGGCACTGCATTCAGGCCCTAAGCTGGGATCTTCTGTGCTGGCTGGGCCTCTGAACCACAGAAAACAAATGGCTGATTGAGACCAGTTTGCTGGGCAGTGGCTGAAAGGTTGCTGGGAGAAAAAACCTTGTCTGCGACACTGATGAGCCCTGGTGAAAATGAAGGCACTTTGATTATCACACAGAAAGGCCTGTTCCTACATGCCCATGGGGGAGAGGTGTCAGCATGCTGCTCTCACATTGGATCTTCCCCACATGGCATGGAGGTGACTAAAATCATGATCTGCAGAGCTCCACTGCACATGCAAGGGAGGTACCTGCGATACTTATAGGCTTGTGAACAGAACTGGCATGAAATAAGCAAGCTTGTGCTTTGTGAGGATAGCGTGAAGGGGTATGAGGACAATGTATTCATACCCTCTGGCATGAAGTAAATGTTTTGTTTATTATGTGTACCGTACTAGAAAACTCTTGTACTCAGAACCTTATCGTTCATCAGAAGACTTTTTCTGCACTTTGTCTGACCTACTGCATATAGGCTTGGAATATGAGCTTCCTAAGGTAAAAGTTGTATCTGGGGAGATGGCACAAAGACTTATGGCATAGGAACCCTTTTTCTGGTTGGGATCTCTGAGAACAGGAGAAATAATCTTCTGTAATGGTATTGTGAATAGGACTTCAGACGTTTATGGTAGGTATGTTATAATAGAACTAACAAGCATACTCATTCAAGGTTTTCAAGCCTTTTTGAAGGAAGGCTTCTTTTTTAAAGAAGTAGAAAAACTTGAGACTTCCTAGAAGTGGAAAATTTATAGCTGTTAGCAAGTATAGAAGAAACCAAATGTTGGCACCTGCCAGCTGCTGTATTTAGGCTGAAAATTAGGAGAGTTAATTACATATGGAAACAGGAACAGTCATCTGGGGAGCCCTCTGACAGCTCAGAGCTGTAAAGCAACTTTTACTAAGGAAATACAGATACATAGCTCCAGGAAGGTGAAGCAGACTGCTCTCTGCCTGACTGAGTGCTGAAAAGTGGCTTGGGGTTTGTTTGGGGGTTTTTGGTTTTGGGTGGGTTTTTTTGGGGGTGGTCATTTGACAGAGCAGGTTTGCCCAATCTGACAAATTTAATAGGTGACCTGATTGAAAGCATAGTTATGGTGAGCTGTATAGAATCTTATAGTGCTTGTGCCACTATTATTCATCTGAAGGGGAGGAGTTTATACCCACTGTCCCAGCTGGGGAAGTTTTCATGCCAGGGATTACTGTAGTGGAAATATTTCCAGCCTCAGTCTGATTTGGTACAGATTTACAGATAATAAAACATAGTAATAGTAATAAATACAATAATGAAATAATGTGGGTTTGGATCTTCTTACTTTTTTTTTTTAGTTTCTTGGCTAGAAGCAGCTTTTGCTTTGTTAGATCTCTTCTTAATAACAAGTTAGTTGCTTTAGTCCTTCTGTTCATGTTCAGTACAGTAAGTTCTTGAATATGTTGCCATTATGCTTAAAGCAAATCAGTCTTGACTTTTATCTTGTTTGACAGCATTTTATATATATAATTTTCCTCCCAGTGTATTTTTTGCAAATGGAGAGGAAGAAATACCAAATAACTGTGTTAGACTGCTTTCTGTTTCATGTTTTAGTACAGTTATGCTAAGGATTGGCATGTATTAGTTATCAACATTTGTAATAGGAGAGCAGCACAGAGCCCATGCTACCATCCAGCAGCTCTTGACAGGATTGCACCAGGAGACTGAATGGATGGCATTTCAACTGTAGCACTTTTGGAGATAAACCTGTCCCTGTGATTAGGAAAAATTACTGCTGCATGATACACATCGTTGTCTTTCTTAAAAGAGTGTGTGCAGCTGCTGTCACTTGATTTGCTGTTTGGGCATATGTTGCTAGACATAGGGGATGGGACATTTTTCCTTTGGGTTGACTGTTTTTCACAATAATGAAGCAGTAATTTCGGACACTAAGTGAGAGAAAGAAATGTTTTTCCCTCCCTTTATTATCGACGTCTATCTGGTGGTTTCTGGTCAAACTTTGAATGGAGGAAAACACAATTAATTTAGAATTAAAACATCCATCCCAGATACTTTGGCATCCCAGCTGTTAACCTGTGACTGTAGGACCGCTAAGTCTTGCGCTGACACTCACACCTGTGTGTTCAGTGATAAAAATACATCTTCTAAAATGTCCCTTCTTTGGGATGTGCTTGTGAGGCATCTGTAGTCCAGGGTTTGGGAGCTTGTGCTGAAGAATGTGGTGGGGGTTTTTTTGGTTGACTTTTTGTTTTGTTTGGGGGGGGGGGGGGTAAGCAAAATAAGTAGTGTAAAATCAGAGTGTGGCAGTATTGCAGAGCCTGAGTAGTGGCTCTAAAGTGTGTTAGGTGTTTTGTTCCCTAATCTTAAAGGAGATCTCTGCCTTTCCTAATACAGTGTTCATTTACTCTGTGGCGGGTGTTTGATCTGGAAATACTTGTGTGTCCTGTTTTTTGCTCCGTCCGTTGGAGTATGCTGGCAGCAGGAGACAGAAGCAGATGCAGCTTCAGACTCACAGCTAGCAATGTACTCCTGGTTCTTTGTGGAAAAGACTGAAGCTGTTGGAATAGCAGTCTGCTGTCAGTCTTACTGGTGCTGGTCTTAAAGATGTAAAGTAACTTGTGGGACAGAAAGAATCTTGTTTGGAAAATCTCTCATAAAGAGAGTAGTCCTTCAGTACAGAACCCTTTAGGCTTGCCCTGCTTTGAATGTGGGGTTGGACAGGGTGATCTCCTGGGGTCCTTTCCCACCTGAATTATTTTATGATTCTGTGGGGATTCTGTTGCTGAGGCCTGCCTCTACTTTCTCTGCTTCAGACTCTTGCCTGTCCTATATTACATGTCTGTGCTCTGCAGTAATTCTCATGTGAGGATTTTTTTCTTTGCCCTGGTCCCCTTGCCAGCTTCTAGAAACCAAGATTAACTTTACCCCTTCAACATGGAGGAATGATTCCTGTTACTTTAATCAGCTGATTAAAAAGCCTATATAACCAATGGGACTTACACAGCATGCAATGATTTTGCAGGGGTCATGGGAGTGTGGTAATGGAGGGTAAGGGGTGAGATTTTTCTAACCTTCACATTTTTCTAGTCTCCTAATGGGGGAAGGAGACTTGTTTTGAAGATAATTTCTTTTTGCTGTCTTTTTTCCTAGTTCACAAAATACAGGTAAATATAATGTTCCTTTGAGAGAAAGAATGGCACAGATGGGTTCAAGGAACTAAGTTTAAACAAACAGCTTGTTTTGTGTCTTGTTCCTTTTCAACTGAGAACTAAAATCACAAAGCTTCTTATTAATGCAGGAAAAGAATAGCCTTTGAGTATTTCTCTGAAAATTTTTTAGCAATATTTTCAGTTGTAGCTGATAAACCTGAAAAGCAAAAGGGGTGAACTATGTGCAAGTGAAAGCGTGCTTTTTTTGCTGAATATTAGCAAAATTCTCTGGTAAGAATTGCACTGGATTGACTGTGCTGACTGATTGGATCTTGCTAATTTGTCCATCCCAATTATTCTATATCTCGTGCTAGTCAGAAATCTTTTGACAGAGGGTCTGCCTTGTGATGTTTCTGGTATGAACAGGAGCACACTTCTATTTCAGCACCGTTTGGTAACTGATTTGTGGCAATTGTGTATTTGTCCTCTGAACTCAGACTGTACTTTGAAGATGGCATAGAATGCAGCTGTGTGAAACTAGTTTTTTTGCTGGTAGGGTGTTAGTGCCTTCTGGTTTGCACATCTGACTAGAGATTCTAGTAACAGATACTTTCCTGTCTTTCAGGTATTGATAGCTGATGACTACTCAGATCCGTTTGATGCCAAAAGTGAGTTGAACAGAATGGGAAAAGGGGAGAACACTGGCTATATGGAACCGTATGAAGCCCAGAGAATAATGACTGGTAAGAAAAGACAGTTGCACATGTGATCTTTAATTGCATGGCAGTTCACATGGATATTACAGCTGCTATGAAACAGAAATGTCCTTTGGCATGAAAAACCATAAGATGCTTAGGTAGGCAACAGTAAATGCCATGACAGCTTTTCAGGTGCCTGCAGATGCCTTGACATCTAAAAATACTGCTCTGGATTTTACTACTGAGTATAGATGGTTTGTACTGTCATGTGGGAAGATGAAAATGGGAGCAGTGGGAGTTGGAGTGTGTATTGCTCAGCTTGGCAATGTCAAGGCTGTCATCTGTGTATGTGGTAGGGTTGGCCAAAGCATGTCATTGTGTTAGTTCACTTAAAAACAGTTGATCGACTTGCTTATGGCCTTTTTTTCCTCAATTAGATTCAGACTGGTTGGTCTTCCCTCTGTCAGAGGAGGGCTGCAAAGCTGCATCTTTATGTACCTTCCTTCCTTCCTTCCTCACTTCTCTGATTTTTTTTTGTACCAATGGTCAAAATGAGACACTTTAGGATGCCTTTAACTGCTATTCTTGGTAGCATCCTTCCTCTTCTGTCATGTAGGGAGATGGTTAATTGTGGTATTGTTGTGGGAGTTTGTACTGTTTGAACCCCTTGTCCTGGCATTATGTGACTGTAATGTCCGTGTATTTTTCTCATATTATCTGCATCCATTTCCTACTTGTTGGCTGTACAGTCTGTAAACTTTTCTGGGGTATGGGACCATATGGTTTTTATTGTATGATGATTTGACTCAGTCAACACACATTTTTGTGCAGATCAATTGTGCATTTCTCAGAGTTATACAGCAGGTTCTCTTTTTCTCTTAATGAGGTAAAAGTCAATTTTGTGCCCCGTTAAGTTGATTGTATGCTTTCCTTTTCTATTGGCAGCTCCTGTTTTGGGCCCTCAGGAAAGATTAATCAGTGGGGGAAGATGAGGCTGTTGGATGCAAAGATCCTTTTTTCATGCAAGTGTTCCTATTTTTCTTTTCTTAAATAGCATTTCTGAAGAGAGACAGAGGAAATGACATGCAGACTACATTGTTCGGAAGTTTTCGGTATCTTATAGTGGGGCTGGGAGCTTTTATTTCTCATTGGTGTAAATCTATTCATTTTAGTTGAGTAATTTCTTTGAAAAACAATTTAGTCCAAATAAGTTCTCGCTCTTTATACAGCGGTGATTAGCATTTGTAATTTTAACTATGAAGTTTGCTGTGCTTTGGTTTATTTTTTCCTGAGTTTAGGACAGGAGCTTATTTTATCTCCTTTTCCAGATTAGCCATAATAAATGGGGTGGTTTAGTGGACAATACCGAATGCCTTAGCTAAAGTAAGGGACAGTAAACTTGCGTACCCTTGCAGTTGCATGGCACCCTTTTGCCAAACTGGTGTTTGGTGCAGCTGATATATCTGCTCCATATGTTCTTATAAAGCAAACATGAGGAGCTCTCAAAGATGCTAGAGGCACTTCCAAAACTGGGGTTTAATTGAGTATAATGATGTAGCAAGTGTTCTGAATACGCGTGTGATCAAGCCAGGAGAAGTTGCTTGATATCTCCCTGAAGATGTTTAGTGTTTTGAGATTTGGGTATTTGGTTTCCAGTCATCTTGTCCTAATGCTGGTAAAAATAGAGAAAGTCTTCTGTTGTGGTTTCAGCCCAGCCGGTAACAAAGGACCACGCGGCCGCTCGCTCACTCCTCCCGCCCCCCTCCGGTGGGATGGGGGGAAGACGGAGGAGAGAAAAAAAAAAAACAAAAAACCAAACCTGGAACCTCGAGGGTTGAGATAAAGGCAGTTTACTGGAACAACACAAAGAAATTGCAACAACAACAACGGTACTAATGAAAAAGTATACAAAAAGAGTGATGCACAGTGCAACTGCTCACCACCCGGGACCCGACGCTCTGCCACTTCCCCCACCGAAAAGAAGGGCCCACCCCCCGGCCCGCTCCCCCTTTATATACTGAGCATGATGTCACATGGTATGGAATAGCTCCTTGGCCAGTTCAGGTCAGCTGCCCCGGCTATGCCCCCCACCTCCCAGGTTCCTGTAAAAAAAAATTAACTCTATCCCAGCTGAACCCAGGACATCTTCCCATAAACCTTGGTGAGGTCAGATTATAATCCACTATATTCAAGCATGTGGTTTTATGTTTGGGTTTTTTATTGCACAGATGTTGCCTTTGTGTTTTACTTGACAAATGAAAATCCAAAGGCATCTTTTTGGAGAGTTTTTAAAGATTCAGTTTGTATTTCCCAGGTGAGTTCTATTATGTATCTACTACTACTAAAGAAGACCTTTGGACTGCAGTTTGGTTGGCCTCAAAATGTTTACCGTTTTGTTTATTATGGTTTTTTGTTAGCTGTGCTGTCTCCTGAACAAAAGAACATTATATGGCTATCCATTTAGCTAATTAATCTGGTGAAGTCCTTCTGACTGTATTTAACATGGGTTAATCCCAGAGAGGGGGAATCTGCATACCCCAGCAGAATGCGCTGTAGGAGAAATAGAAGACAAAACAGCTTTTTGCCAGTTATTCCTTGTTTACCGATGTACCCTAACTCTTGATCAACTCTGGAAACCAGGTGTAAGGGCTAGTTTGAAATAGGAACCTAAAAGTTTTTGTGCGTGCTGCATGCTTCTTGAGTTAGTAGAGGATTAGGCAAAAGCAAATGTCCATATGAAATAAGACCCTACTATTTCAATTTGAGAAGCTAAGCTTACAACTGAATAGAAATGTATGATACCTGCAACAACTAATGTGTTCATTCATAATTTATTCTTCTTCCCTGAAAGCTCTGTGGGCTTGCAGTTGTGATTGAGTTGGTTCTTATCTGATGTTTCATTTAAGAAAAAAAAAAAAAAAGCCTTGAAGTTAATTATTTCCATAAACTATTGAATGGTCTATCTGATTCCATGCTGTCTGTGGTTAGAATTATGTTTAATCTGGCTTGAAGTTTCTTCTGCTGATAGCGTCCCCAAAAATACTGTCTTCCCAGATTTATGGTTATGTTGGTTGAAAGAAATAGTTTGGAAAGGCTTTTCGAGGAAAGACTTGACCTGAGGCTAAGGTAAAGCATGTTGAGAAAGAATGCATGTTTATAAGAAGCCAAACATACTTGCTGGCCTGTGCTGATATTCATAAGTGTCTGTCCTGTCTTCAGGAAGTCCATGCCAGACGTTCAGAGAAAATCCCTGGGAATCCAGTTCCGGGTGTGCTGTGCAGTGTGAGTCTTGGGTGGGTATGCACCCAAAGCCACAGGAGTAGTGTTGGATCTTTGGCTTATCCCCAATCTGTTTGGGGATTGGATGTCCTAGTGTAAATACAGATCTCTGTGATCTTAATATCTGCCATACTGTATTCTGGACTATGCATGGAGTGAGATCTTGGCCTGGCTGCTATCATGTATAACAAGTAGAGATAGCTGAGAAGATGCTGATTTCTAAGGATCCTGAGAAGTAGATGGACCAGAGAGAAAAAAGTAACCTGCTAAGAAAATACTGGCATTGCTGATACTGCCTTGATAACCACATCCTAGCAAGAAATAGATGAGGAAGGACTGGAGGCAAAGAGAAGAGGAGAAAAGAAACAATGCAAGATAACATTACTGTGACTGGGGTTCTTCATAAAGCTGCAGCCCCATGTGCTGATTTATAACTGCGCTGTCTAACAGCTGAAAGGACTCTATTCTCTCTTGGAACAGTGGTATAAATCCCCATTGTTCCCTTGGAAGGGCTAGACTGTCTATCCAAGTATGTTGTAAGTATGTTGTTTCCACTGCTTTCTTATGCAAGCTTTCAATTCTTATTTTTCTTCTAGCATCAGTCTGTAGCTGCTGCAATAACATATGGCCCATCACAGAAACAGGCCTGTGCTGCCTTACCAAGCCTGTAACCAAGCATCATTGCTTGGACCAGGTGTAGGAGGTACTTCATGCTTGAGAGAGAGTTCCCCAGCAGAGCAGTGACTGGAGACGCTGCATTTGAACAGAAGTGAATGCTTGAGACACTGTTAGGCCAGAGTGGTGGTGGCCATACCATCCAGGCTGTTCCGTCATCTGTTCTTATCAGGGAATGCTGGGGTAAGAGAAGTTAGGTTCCGCCTGAGTATTTACTCCCATCAGCCTGCACTGAATGTCAAATACTAGAGAGGGGTCTGTTTGTTTTCTGTGGTAATCCCTCACCTGAGAGGAGGAAAAGTGCCTTCAACTCATGGATATGTCTATGCTGGGGAAAAATGTGGGGGGGGGTTTTCCCCCTTTAAAATCCCGTTAAAGTCATAAGGCCCTATCCCAGCCATACCCTGTGAGCTGGAAGGGATAGTGCCTTTCTACTTTCTCCTGGCAACTGCACCTGTTGACACAGCTTTTCCAGGTATCTCTGCCTCTCAGAAGGAATTAAGTCCCCAGACTGCGTGAAATATTTGCAGTCAAATGCTAAATCAAGGCAGTCTATACCACAGCCATCTGTGTGCTGGATCATAGAGTGCACCTAAAACTTACCTTTGGAGGAGGATCCAATTTTGGATTATCACACAGGTGGAGATACACTGTCAGCCAAGTTGTTGCACAAAGAACTGTATCCTTTTAAGATATGATAAAGAATACTGGCTACAAGAATGAGATAATAGACTGCATCTGTTGCCCTTCTTAACTGGCTGCTTGGCTTTGAAGGGAGCCCCTTACCTCCAACTCACAACTGTTTGAATACAAGGTGCCTAGCATGGTACATGCTGTAATATTAAAAGCAGTTTACTTGAACAATAGTAAAATGAAAGTCAGTTCAAGTCTTAAACTAATTTGGAACTACATTATCAAAAATGGGGGGATGGCTCTGTGAGAGGGGAAGTAAAAATCATTATCTGAGGGGCATGTCTACCTTCAGGGATACATGTTGGCAAAAACACTCCTGTCTTTTCCAGATCAGGAGCTGTGTTTTCTGTGCTCTAGGATGGGTAGTGAAGGAGAGTTAGGGCAGCCTAGGCCCTTGAGTTAGGACAGTGGTTTGAAAGTTGAGGTAAGCGTACGGTACATCAGTGCCTTGATTTCTTAGAGGCCTAGAAGTGCCTCAGAACTGTGCCCTGCCTGGAAGTTCGAATGTACATCATGTTTCTCCTTTGCTTTTTTAGGCATCACCTAGCACTGTGCCAGGGACATCAGCCCCTGCATGGGGTTCTGGCCTCTGTCAGGCATCTGCCTCAAGGATATGGCAGACAGGGAGAAACCCCTCTTCTTGTATTTCAGAATTCTGTAGACTTCAATGGGTAGCATTTCTGAAAATAGTTACTTTCCTGAGATGTAACGTGCCATGTGGTATTTCTCATGGAGCAAATGCTGTGCTGTGAAGAGACTTCAGAAGGCTGTCGTAACACTATTGATAAAATATATATGGTGCCTCTCTTCTGTTCATGCTAACTTTAGAGGCTACTTGGGGCATAAAAAAATCTCCGTCTGGACAGTCAAAGGCAGGTATTTGAGGAAGCAGGAATTCAGTTTTGTTATTGATGCATTTCTCACAAGAGGGTAGTCACACAGTCATCCTGGGAACTGGGCATGTTAGATCTTGTAGGTCAGATATGCTGACCCACGAGAATCGGGGAAAGTTCTCAACATGCATTGAGTCAGTCCTGAGTCAACACAGCAGCATGCTGCCAGTACCCCTTGAAGACTGGAAGATCTAAGTAAGTCGCAAAAGGGCTTCTGGCCATAAATGGAAAGCTGAATTCAAGTCTCCCAGATGTAGTTAAATCTGAGAAGAACATGTCCTTTCCCATACAACCTGGTCCGTGTAGGGCAGACTGAACAGATGAGCTCGTGTACCTGCTGCAGGGGTGGGTGACTGGTACAGGAGAAGGACCTGTGTGCTGGACCTGAAGAGGTGGAAATTGTTTCTAGGCATACTTTAGAGCATTTAAATCACACAGAAATACCTGTTGTCTTGCCTGTGTTGTTCAATGGGTTCATCAACCTGGGTGATGACATATCTGCACTATCAGCAAAGGTGAACATAAACTAGGGGAAGTGCTTGATGAGGAAGGATAGAGCCTCCATCCAGAGGGGCCTTAACAAATGTGAGGATTCTGTCAACAGGAACTTTTCTGAGGTTAAACAAGGGGGATATTAGAGAGAATTCCAAATGAAAATTCACAGCTTTGTTCGTAGGCTCACAACAGTAGCGTCCTCCTTCCTTTCTTCTTTTTCTGTGTATTTATTGTTCTGCCTCTATATACATCATCCTGGCTATGCAGTAGAATAGGAGTGAGCAAGTTTAACTAGCTCATGCCTAGGGATTTTGTGCTATGCCTCCCTCCCTGTGGATGCAGAAAGCTGAGCTTTGTCTCTAGGTGCAGGCAATGCTAGAAGAGCAAATGCCTTCATGCGCTTCCCTGCTTCCTTCTAGGGACTGTGGTAAGAGTCTGTGCCTGAATCACAGTGGAATCTCCAATACATGACAGGCAGCCTAGCAAAAGCAGTGCACCTGCCTTAACTGGGAGCTCCCCGTGGACATGCTGGGAGCAGTAGCTCTATTTTGCTGCAAGCTATCACAGAAATGCTGGGAGTGTGGAGAAAACAGTATTCCCATGAACCTGTACCTACTTCAAAAGGTCTTGGACGTCAGTTTCGCTTGTAAGTGGAGAGGCCGTTTTTTTGTTCAGACATGTAACTTCATCTGAATAGCCACTACAGCACATTGGTGGTGAGTCAGTTCTGGTAAAATCCTTTACCAGATGGCCTCTGGCATGTTGCTTGTTGGCTCTGAGTTACCACTGCAAATAATGTAAAAAGCAATGATAATTACTTTGATAAATATTAGGCCGCATAGTTTAGTACGTACAGCATGGGATGTTTAGAGAGAACATTTCTGGCCCATTGAAGGTCACTGAGCCTAGCAAGCCAACCTGAACTTTAAGCACTGTAGTGTCTCTGTTTAAGATTTGCTATCTGCTTGTATTTGAACATGACAAACAGCTGTAGCCAACACAGAAGAGGAATTGTGTTTGGCCACTAAGGTCAAGAGCTGGCATAGTTTTCAAAAGACTTTAAGCTTCTTTTCTTGTTCCTACATTGGTGTGTGTTCCAGTTCTAGATTCTGAGTATCTAACACTAGGCTAGCCATAACTAAAAATCAGTCCAAAATGAGAATTTATGCATCATCAATCCATCTCATATGGTATTGTAATTTCCTCACTAGAACTCTTACATTCATTGCCCTGTTGCCAGATGGTGTGAATAAGACTACACGCTGGTCATTCTAGCAGAACAAGTTTTAAGATTTTTTTCCTTTAAAAAAGTGTGGGAAAAAGTGCAAGGTAACTCTTCATTCCTGAAATTTGAAGTGTATGTGCTCTCAACTCATCATTTGCAATGTGGAGAGCCACTGAGTGAGATTTGAAGAAGTTCAATAGCACAAAGAAGTAAGCTTGTGACTAGTAACAAGATGGCTTTGTTTACATGTTGGGAGTTTTCTAAAGGGCTGCACTGGAAATCATGGGGAACTCTTCCTAGAGCTGACAAAGAAGGGGATGTTTGATGTGTCCTGAGCATACCCATCATTTGGAGCACAGTGCTCCACAGTGCATACAGTGTTACTGTGTGTGTTTATAGAGCCTGGTCCTCACCTGCTGCTAGCCTGATTGTAGTGCAGAATTCCCTGCAGCCCAGTAGAAGTGAGGACATATGTTCTGAACAGCTGTGCCTGTTCTTTAAAATATCCTAGAAGTAATGTTAGTTAGAAACCTCCTGGGCTTCAGCATCTATTTCAAGTTATTTCTTACTTCATTAGAAATTTTGACAGAGACTTCATTCAGCAATGATTTAAAGGGAAGAAGTTGTCTAGGGACAATTACAGAAGAGGACATCTTCCTTTGCATTAGGTCTGATGTGCATGAATTGAAGCATGTTTGAAATAATGCTGGATCTGCTTCAACACATGTCCTTAGCTTCTCTCTGAGCAAAGCAATAGATCTCACTTGTGCTGTGAAACTGTATCACTTTAGATCCATGTTCAGTTCCCACGATGATCAGTACTCTCTTCCTGTCTTCACGGAGCACTTCACACCCCATCAGGGAGTGTGAGGAGATAAGGGCAGAATGTATACAATCTTATTCCTTATGTTGGGAGAGACTGTGGTGTGTTGTGGTTGCTATAACTGGATGCATAACTGAGGGTGGAAACCAGCGATGTGTAAAATGAATAACATTCCTCTATGTTTAAATCTGTTTCCTTCCCTAAAATAATTTAAGGCATTTTCTCTAATATTTAATATTACAGTGGTGCTTGCTGCTCTCGATAGTACATACCAGCTTACAAATGCATGAAAATAAAAAACTAGCTCTTCTTCTCTACTCTGTACAGCCTGGTAACTGTAAAATTGGCCTTTTCCTGAAGGAGTAACCATCCCCCTACCCTGTTCTGGAATAGGAGTTAGAAAGAGAGAGGCCCTGTGTCTTGCCACTCAATGCATCAGTTGCATGCACAGAATTTTGTTCCTTAGTTTCAGCATGCAAAGATATTGTCCTGAATGGGTTTAAGCTAAGATTTAAATGTCGTTCCACCCCCCACCCTGCCCCCGTTTTAACACCCTTATCTTGCTCTTATGACTTGTTGTAGGCTGGAAATGGACTAAATGGTGAAACTTGAATCACAAGCCTGAATATAAATTGACAGTTTTTTCAGTTTCTTGCAACTTTTTTATTATGACACAATTTACACCCAAAATAATGGGAATAAGGTGTCCAGAACTTTAGAAATGTAGGTCATAACAGACTAGAACAGGGTGCATGTGGAAGGAACTTAACTTCATTCATGCAATTTACTTGCTCAGTGTCTGATGAATCTGGCCTGTTCTTCCACAAAAAGTGAAGTGAAGGAATGGATGCTTGGATGGTTGGGAAAGAGAAACCATTGAGCTCAAAATGCTATAAAACCTTTGCTTGCAGTTTGGAAGACTCCTTGCATCATGTTGATAAAGAAGCAGTAGTTTCAAGCCACTTTGATCAAGAGGGTTACGTAGACAAAACCTATCTACTTTCCTAATAAAAGCAACGTCTGTAACATATGATGCTGCTTATTCTTTGGTGCCTATGTGTGGTTTGAACGCAGCATTGCCTTTGGCATAAGGAATTATATTTAAGTTTCTTAAAATGCTGCTTCTCTTCTGTGTGTGTTTTAGCCTGCTGATTACCACAGATCTTCCCTCTACCCCATCCCCCTCACAACCAGACAAGTTTCAAGTTTTTGGGCTGCTTTTCTTAAGGACAATGGTCCTTTTAATATTGGATGTGAATTGCCTGTCCCATTGAGACAGGGATGCTACTGCCAGCAGTTTGAGGAGCACTGAGGTCTCTGTGGTCCAAGAGGATCTGTCATTTTAGAACTCTAGCAGCCATCTCCTAAGAAATATGAAAGAGAACTGTGACCCTAAGGTGGGTTTTGTAACCCAAACCAGAGGATATTTTTCTTATCCTTAAAAGTAAATGAGGGTTGAAGATTCAGCCAGTTCTGTGCCTGCTTGCCACAGAGACTGAGCATCTTGCCACATCAGTTTACCAACATTTTAATGTGGCTTCACAGCAGTGCCATAAAATAAGCTTAACATTTCAGAGGGAAGTAGTCAGAAACACAACTTCTCTTGTGCTCTGTGTGTTCTATGTAGGGTGGCAAAAACATACAGCTTCTCTCCTTCTCTGGTTTCTGGCTATGAAGAACTCTACTTGAAAGTTCTCTTTTGGAGGAGCTCAAATACCTATGCAAACTCAGCTGTTCATTACCATTCTGGTTGCTACAATTATTAGAGGCTATTGTCTGTCTTTGGGAACAGCCTGCCCTTTCTGGATGAGGTCAGGTAAGCCTTGTCTGGTTTTGGTGTGTGTTGGTGTGCTGATATGCGCATTTCTTTCAGCCATCTGTACCCAAGCAAAGATCTTGGAAGCCTGTAGTGTGTTTCTGCTTGGTGTTGGACTGTGTTGTGCTACTGTGACTGAATTTCTTGAGCAATATCAATATGTGCAAAAAGACAATGGAAATATTCAGTCTTCACCTGAGCTTCCTCTTGGTTCTGCCTTGTTCAGTTTCATGTGTTGGTGGCTTGGAGTGGGAGAGTTTGCATCCAGCTTCGTTTTATGAAGCAGGATGTAGGTGTGCAAAAGTGATGCTGTTGTAGGTCAGACTAGCAATTAAGAACAAACCAGGCAAACTGGGGGGAAATGAGGCTTGTCTGGAGGAACTATGGGCTTGCTTTGAATTCTGCATTCATTTTCTGTAGAGTGGGTAATTAGAAAAGCTATGTGAAAAAGCGGTGGGTCTTGTGGCTCTTGTGCTGTTGTAGCTGTCGTATGGCCTGTCAAAGAGTGGCACTTGGCTGGGATGGGCTGCAAGGCAAAAAAGTGTGATGGCATACCTGAGCCGCCTTGAACTTTTTCTAAGCAAGTCCTGCAGCAGCTGTTATGGCTGTAATGCAGCCTGAGGTGGGCTGGAAGATGTCTGTGGTGCTGTCTCAATTGAAACAGAAAGGTAAGAGGGAGACAAGGGAAAAACTGTGTTGTCTTTCAGATATACCGTTACTTTTGTACGTTAAGCTGAGTAGCACTTATTATTGACCTTTCCTTTGGTTGTGAGATGCACCATCACTGAGAAAACTTGGCATCATGGTAGAATATAGAGCATATCAACAGACAGCCTTTCCTAATCACTGTTTTTAAGGATCTTTTTGTATCTTTCTTTAAAAACAAACAACAAAACACCCAGCAAAAAATCCAGCTTTCTGCAATTGTCTCTTTGGGTGTAGTTTTGTGCACTGAAAATGTTCGCATACACATTGGTTAGTGGTTTAGAGACGCATTAGAAAATAAGAGTATAACTGGAAGAATTACCAGAAAGTGTTGTCTCAGTTGTATTCATCAAGATCATGACTGGAATGTATTTTTATAATATGACATTTTCTGACTTGACCAAAGTGGAAAATACCAGATGTTACTCTTCATGATTTGTGACATTTCTATTGCAAGAAGAAAACTGATTTATGGTGTTTGCATGACTGTGGTTTGCTTTCCTTAACAGTAGGATCTGTTCTTGATGATGCTATGCTGAATGCTAACCAGATTTATTTGGTCCTTTTAGATATCTGTGTAAGCACCAATGCTCTTGAGTGATGACATGATAGACTGTATACTTTAGAGCATTTTATCAATAGCTGCATACATTCAAATACTGCTTCACATTCTGTACTATTATATAAAATGTTGTCCAAGGAGAAAAAAACCACTTCATTACTAACAGATTACTCTGTAAGTGGGCTTTCAGCTAAGAATCCGCATCTAGTGAGGATTTGCCTGAGTAGCATAACTACAGGGAAATCTCCAAACAAATGCAAGGTACTGAATATTAGCTGCTGGACAGCTCAGTGTAAGAGTATTTGAGGTCTTTCAAGTGCTACGTACCAGTTGCTTCTTTCATCAATCACTTACTGAGCTGGCTGGATGAGTAAAGGGATCATAGGGCTGAGGGGATGAGTTGAAACATTTCCCAGTAATTTCAATGTTCATGTTGCTGTCACTTTTTCTGTGCTAGCAAGTCAGCTGTCTTTTACTGCATGCAAGACCTTGGATTGTGAAAAACAAAAATCTATGGCTGGATGTGATGACAACTGAGCAGCTCTTTTGGTCTACTCATCTTGAAGTAGAATTCTGAATTAAACCATTCTGTCTCCAGAGATGAACAGCAAAATGTAGACCATCTTTCATGTCTACATAAATGATCCTTGCTGTATGAATGTGCAGGTCTGCGCTGGACTTTGAGTTTACTTTATCTCCAGTCCTAACATTTGGAGTCATATCTGAAGGCTTTTACATCTGACAGGGGGTGATTCATCTTCTTTGGGTGCTTAGGTACTGATCAGAGTTCCTAGGTTGTGCCAGTAGCTCAACTTGAGTGACAAAACAGAAAGATTGCAACTAGGACAACACTACCCTTGGGAAAGCAAGTCAGAGTGGGCAAAATTGCAAATAATCACTGTGGCTGATCACTGTTTCTTGAAACTTGCCATTTGCAAAATTGCAAATGATCCTGCGGCAAGTAATCACTGTGGCTGTTCCTTGCAGTGAACAGAAAAAAACAGATAGTTTAGTATGCAGATGCTGTGCAGCTTTTAAGTCCTGCCAAAGGACAAAACAAGAGTACTGATAGTGCCTGTTCTTGCTGGAATCCTGGTCAGAGGGAAAGATCTCTTGTAGATGCAGCAGATACCACTTCCAAAGCTTTGACATGTCTTTGTTTTCATGGCATTTTTCTGAAAAATGACTGAAGATAAATTAATGGGCATTAGTCATCAGGGGAACTTCAGGCTATGTTTTGAGGTCTCATTTTGTTTTGTTTTTTAATCATAGTGACACAATCATTCTCAGGCTAGATGTTTCTTTAGAAATAACATGCAATTCACATTTCTCTGTTGCTTTTAGCCATGTAGCCACTATGCCTATGGAATATATCTATTCTAGGAGTTTTTCAGCAGCAGTACTTCTCCTTGTCTTGTACTCTCTATGGGGAATGCTAGCATGTGGCTAAAAGGAGATAAGAGCACATCTCATCTGGCTAAAAGAACATCTCATCTGGCTTTGTTAAATCATGTATCGCAACTCTTCTGGCTACATGAATCTGCTGTCTCAGTCTGCCATATATGTTGTTCCTGTAGGCAACTTCTTCCCCACTATGTATCACAGGGCAATTACGTCTGGAGGGAGGTCTCTATCCACTTTCCCTTCTTCTCTGCCTCCTTCCCCCATCCCAAGTAAGGCCACGTTCGAAGTTAGTTACATACAGAGAAGATAACTCCTCTCTGGATAATTCTCACTGAACTTAAACCTCCAGCTACCAGGGAAATAGTTGCATATTTTGTCTTGGTTTTAATAAACTCACTTTTGCTCACATCTAGATATCCCTTGCAATATCATCTTGAATGTATAAATATAGATAAATATTTATACTCACTAAAAATCTTTTTGATCAGTGCTTATGTCATTCAGTGCTTTTGAGTAAGCTTTCATTAAGCAGAGACTCTCACAGGCAGACAGATTCAAGAAAATATCTTCCTTCTGTGTAAGCGTTGAATGGCATTTACATTATGAATGGGTGGTTCTTCCGCTCCTTTGCCCTCTCAAGGTGATTTCTGTGAAGGGGTGAGACTGCGTGCCTGAAGAGAGCTGGCAAGGGCATTGTAAGCATCAGTAGCAGCCATGAGTAGCAAGACTGATCTAACTGTAGAAATTAGTAGGAAATATTAGTCAGATTTGCTACAAGCTTCTCCGTCCTGACACTAGAGAGTGTCAGCTTGTTTAAAATAGCCACCACTTTGGTGTTAGAATGCCTCTCAAGAAGAATTGATTCTGCTTGTGCTAATCTTAGAACAAATTTTTTTGGACACTGTAGCTTGTGTCGTGGGCTGGTGAGAACAATTGTGCTCACAGGTGTACATGAAAATACCTGCACTGCACTCTTTCCAAGATGGCTTCCATTCCCACTTACCACAAGGAATGAATCCTCTTTTACACAGCTTAGAAGCTTCAGAGTATGGAATAAGAATCACAGATTTTGATTGAGCTGAAGTCTCTGCTATGCATTGTTGCTACTAGTATTGCTCCATTTAGCCCATGGAACAATGATCCTTGAATCCCAAAGGTCAGTGCTGCTTATCAGAAAGGTCAAGAAAACCTACAAGCAAACCATGGATTTAGTATTATGATGCAATGGTGGCTGTAACAACATATGAAGTTGGCTATTGGCCAAGCAGCCGTAAATGTACAGAATCTTGTGGAGGTTTTTTGGATTCTTTTTCCCCTCACCTAAATGAAAAGAGAATCCTTACTCCTCTTCTTTCTCTTTCTGAGAAGTGTGTAAGGATTAAGCAGCTAAGCAGCATCAAAACACCTCTGAAGAAGTAAAGTCTGCAGAAATTATGAATTTTAAGATGGCAGTTACAATGTTTAATCATGGCTTATTTAACAGAAAATTAGTTTTTGAGGGGGAAGGCTTTGTAGAATAAACTTCTTCCTTCAGGGAACTGAAGAAATTTAATTTTTTGTTTCTTTGCCTCTGCCATAAAAGAAATACATCTCCAAGGTCAGTTTTCATGTCCTTTGGAAGCAGTACTGCTGTTCTTCCAATCCACTATGATTTAGGTTTTCTTCCCATGTGTTTTGTTTTTTTAATCAGCCTCCCTCGACTCCACCAACACCTACCCCTCCTCTTTGCTGCTCCTCACCACCCCCAAAGAAAAACATATACTTCCTGTCTTCTTCAGCAGGGTACGCTTGCTTGTCTGTCTTATTTCAGTACATATGTTCTGTGGAAGAATTTAATGGGTTTTGTTGCTCGTTTATTGATACTTACCATAAACAGACTTCTTCCCTCCTACCCTTGCTCTGACTGGCCTAATACTTTATCAGGATTGTTGGAATGTAAAGGTGCTTTAAGTGCCTCTTCCTGGGGTAATGAGTCATACTTGGACTTCAGTAGGATTTCCATCATGTTGCAGGCTGTTTCAAGACATTGCTTTTCACATCAAGAGGTTGTGCCAAGCTCTCACACCAAGGCAGGAGAACAAATATCTGTTGTTCATTCCTGCAAAGCAGCACACTACTGAGTCACTTGGCTTCTGTTCAAAGGAAAATGAGGGAAGATCTTCTCATATCCATCTTTTCCTGCAGCAAAATCTGGAATCATGAGCATTGGGCGGCAGGTGCTGCAGTCTCAAGGCAAAACAGCCCTCCTTCCCATTGGAATGTTATTGGTGTTGTCTTGTGTCCCAGCAGTTGGAGGTATTCAGCTGGACCTGGAGGCAGAGCAGAAAGCAGTTTGACTTCTGGTGACCTGAAGTGAAATTTGAGCGGAGGTAAAACTTAGCTTCTGTGGTGAATAGACTTGGCACTAATACAATGAGAATTCTGCAGCATGAGTTCTAAAATGTTTCCAGACTAACTTGCCAAGATGAGTGTGAAAAGAAACATTAATGGTGAGACTTGGAATATGTAAGCAGTTGGCTAAGTATTTCTGACTTGTTTATGGAGAGGGAGAGGAGATGGTTTCAATGGGAGCAAATGTTCTAGTGTTAGGGTGATCTCTGCATTAGCATCTGTCTTATGCCTCTGGCAAACTGGCAAGTTATTGGTTGATGTGTAGCCTACCTATACACGTGGTGCAAACAGCTCACTGCCCTTTAATGCGATTACATGCCAGTTCAGTGGCTCTCCATTGGAAGCCTCAAGAGCAGACCATGTGGAGAGCAGAGGTTTGGGCCAATTCAGCAAGACCTGTTCCCTGATAGAGAGCAAGAAGAACTCCAGATGAGACTTGGCTTTCTGGGTTCAGACCTGGCTCTGATGTGGCCTTCACCTGCGAGAGACAACCAGGCTGCCAGTATAATGTCTGGGGAGCTGCATCATGTATTCACCAGTACCTCTCAACGTGAGCCTGCACCTTCCGAAGTTTCTTTTTACTGCCACTGATAACTTCAGGTTTTCAGTGACAGGTGAGAATACAAGGAATACAAGTGGCTGTTGTCCACAAACAAGCCTTGTTCTTGAGTTATGTTCTCAGGTAACTTTTTTTTTTTTTTTTAGTATGGTGCTTTTCTAGTTGTCCTAGGCTTATCTATAGAAAGCTAGTGTGCTACAGCAGATCCTCCAAAGACTTTGCGGACTGCTGTTCTGGGGCTTTTGAATATAGAATATTTGAATCCACATTTCAGAAGCTGTGCTGCTCATAACTCTGCTCTGACTATCCTAGTTGAAGATAGGTTAGCCTGTTTCCTAACTACTGAAACACTCCCTCTCCCTGCAGGGCATTTTGTTTCTACAGGAGAGCCAGATGCAAATAGTGGACTCTAGCAAGGGATTGTTGTTTGCCTGCTTGCTTTAATTAAACATCCAGATCTTTCTGATGATAAATGTTTAGTTTGTCTGCGTGCCTTGAAAACTTCATACCAGAAACATCTGTGATTTCCAGATAAAGTTACTTCAATGCTAAGATCCTTGGAGCTGGAATTATCTAGTAGATTTGAGTCATGCAAATGTAGTGAGAATAGCATCACAGTAGTATTCACTCCAGGTTGGCTATAGTTTTGTGTGTTGTGTAGTTGATAGCAGGTTGCATTTTTTATGTGATTAGCAGGAAATGAAATCCAGGTCACTAGGATTGAAGCTGTTTAAATGCTGACTTCTGGGAAGAGGGCATAAGTGAAGCAACCATCTGGAGGAGACCTGTAGACTGAATCCAGAGGTACAGGGGCAGAAATTCTTAAAGCTGACAGCTGTGCTCTGTACACTTCTATTCCAGCACAGTGGTTACCTGTTAATGTGTTAAACAAATGAAGAATCTGCTGGGCTTCCTTCAAATAGCTGTGTATCTGAACAAAGTTAAGTGCACACACAAATGACCTTGAAAAATCATTGTACTTTCATTCAAGGGCTTCTATCAACAGCCATTTGTTGGGGTTAAGAGCATTGCTAAGTATTTTGCCCCATGCTTAAGGAAATAGGGTGAAGCTTTATCCACCAGTATGAACAGTTTAAATACTATATTGAGCTCTGTACTGTTGAATGGAGATGGGTGCTGTGTAAAATCCCAGCAGCAGAATTCTGTCATCTAACCTGAGTTCTGCTCTGAGGCTTGTCAGGTACAAAGGGTACCTGATAGCCCTTGTACTTTGCTTAAAAGTCAATTTCAGTGCTAGCTTTTCAAAAGTTGGCCTTGCGTGGCAGTACTGTTTCCACGTTACCTTCATAGTCAGATTTGGCTCAGTAGGATAGGGCTTTGGTGGTAGAGAAAGCAACTGAGGAGCTGGTAGGACTGTCATTTTAAATTCTGCAGCAGTCCTGAAATCTGTAGCTGAAGTTGAGATGGGGTCTGTTTTATCACAGTTGCACCTGATATGTGTGGGTCAGTACGCTTTGGAATCCGACATGCTGGTGAGTCAAAACAGCTTTGTTGTGCTGCAGTTGATTAGTCTATAAGTTAATGTGTCTGTATCTAGTTACATTATAAATCTCTATTTCTCAGTGGGACATGCATAAATTACTGTTTGCTGTCAGAGTGATAAGGAAGCTCATGCCTGTGTTACCATAGGTGCTGTGAACTCCTTGCATGTAAAAAGTTTAACAGCTTTCCCAGTAGAACAATAGAGGTTGAAAAAATCAGGGAATTTATATGACTTGGTGCTTTGTCTCTTGTGGGCTAAGACTCTTTCTGCATGTTGGATGTAGGCAAGCAAGATGTGTTCCTACTGTGATGCAGGAACCTGCCTTTACTTCCCAACCTGCCCACTGTCTATAGCTCATTCTCTTTCGCCAGACAGGAAAACAAAAACTTTCTTGCAAGTGCTTAACTTTAGGGAATCTTTCTGTGTCTGACATTCCTTACAGAACTGTTGCAAGAGGACTCTTACATTTTTTCATATTATCATATTTCATCCAAAGAAATGTTGCAAAGGGGCTGTAAAATGGTGTTGAGTTTATTACTGCCTGGTGACGCTTACAGGTGTGCTTGATTTAGGGAAAAAGGTTTTTTTATGTTATCAGAACTTTTTTTTTTTTTTAAGAGTGCAACTACATTGTTTGACCTCTCGTTACTGCATGCTTTAGTTTGAGATGAAGGAAATACCTATTGGCATCTATACATTGTAGAAGATTGCATCCTCCTGGAAGGAAAGCTGTAGAAGCTCACGTACTGGGTTCTGTAAGCAAGTAGTACTGTCTTCAAAGTTTCTTTTTGTTGGCTTTATAGCTGTTCTGTTTTCTTGATGATATATCCCCTAACTCTCCAAACTCACCTCAGGAATACGGTGCATCTAGGAGCAATGCTGTTGAATTATTTAAGACTATTAAGAGGTTTAGTGTGGCTGCTGGAAAGGTTACCGTGAGGTATCTGCTTGTCCTGTGGAGCTTTGTCTGTTCTGTATGTGAGTTTGTCAGACTTGTTCACTAAATGGGAAGAAGAATATCAAGTTCAGTCTTGTATCTCATAACCTTGTGTTCCCAGGTGTCTCAGTTTCTGTACCTTGCTGGTCAGGTTCTTGGTTTTACACAGGAGTCAAAACTCCTGCAGCCTGATTCTGTTATAACTGCTGATTTGCGAGAATAAGAATTATTTGTGGGGGTCTTCCAGCCTGCTAGCAAAATAAGTTAATTCAAAACTTTGGTTGTTTCTTCTTCCAGTAGCTAATTAATTTAACGAGCATAATTCTATAGAAATGTAGTTTTCTTTATCAGCGGTAAGAGTTCAAAGGATAATATTAATAAAAGTGAAAAAATCAAAAGAAGTGAAATTAACACAGTTTTGGGCTCCCTGGTCATTCCAGTAACTCTTTTAGCACTTAGAGCTGTCATTCTTAGGGGTTGCATGAAAACCATGGATGTTAGTTGAATGCTCTAAAATTATTTACTGTAATGATAAGGCATGGTTAGTAGTGATGCTGATGCAATTTTCTTTCTTGCCAACAGAGATTCAGAAGCAGGAAGGCATGAAGTCCCATCAGAACAACCTGCAGCTCTATGACACACCCTATGAACCAGAAGGCAGTGGTGTGGAATCCGATTCTGAAAGTGTGGCGAGTCACCGTTTACGAGAAAACAAATTGCCCCAGGATGATGACAGGCCTGCAGATGAGTATGATCAGCCATGGGAGTGGAACAAAGTCACCATCCCAGCTCTGGCAGGTAGGATCCCTAGATCGGGACCAGGAAATCCTCTCTCACACTCATGGCATATGTACTTGACTTTGGGAGAATTCAAGTATTTCTGCTCCTTTGATGTGTGTGTGGGGAGAAATCTCTGAAAAGCAAATGTGGGTAGTCTCAAATCTTCACCTGCTGCAGAAATGTGGAACGTTGCACTTCTTGTTTGGTGCTTCAGCTGACCTGTTGTCAACCATGTCAGCACTTGGTTTGTGTTAGTAAAACTTCTGTTTCTCCCACTCCTTGCCCCTACCCCCAATTCAATGGTTGTGATGTAGATAGTGTTTATTGTTGAGTGGCTCTATGATGAGGCAGTTGCTTTGCAAGGTCTTTAAATGTGGGGCAGTTCTTAAAGGCGCAGGACAAAAAATAGCTGTGTAATGTGCATGCAGTAACATGCTTCTACTCAGTGATGAGTTTCTTGGTATTTGGAGTATTTTCATTATAATTGCAAGAGATCTGATACAAACTGTTTTCTGTCTCTGAATGTCTGTGCTTGGTGTTGGTTACACTGCTCCTTCTTTTTCCTTTCTGTTGTTTTGTGGAAATGGCTGAGGGGGGCTTCATTCAGTGAGGATGTGATTCTAAAGGCCAAGGCTTTTTCTTTTGTAAAGCTTCTGTGTGCCCAGCAAAGCGCAGCTATATCAGCTGGTGCAACCATGTTCCAGAATGCTCTTGTGGGGTGCTAGATTCATACGTGCTCTGTGATTTTCCCCTGAATGGCATGTTCTAGTGAAAAGCTGTGTCTAGGAGCTTGTTCCCCTTTCTTTTTAGGAGTCAGCTTGGAAGAAAGCTTGGAAAGGAGAGTTGTGTGTAGTGATGATTGTGGGGATGAGGAGGGAAGAAAAAAGATATGGCTCTGGGAGGGAGCATGGTAGAAGCCTGAAAGCAATGATTAGTACTCAGGGTGCATTTACCCTGTGTAAATCCTGCTTGACAAACCTGTTTGCTTTCTGTGTTGAAACTACTAGATCTGTTAATTGAAGGAGAGCAGTAGGTGTCATCTATTCAGCATGCTGTGCTGTGGCATCAGCTGTGTTACCTGGTTTGGAATGCTAGATGTTAGACGGGTGGACTACTAGATTTGTGAAAACCTGTCAGGGTCATTGACCTCAAAGGGTAGTGCTCAGTGATTCATACTCTTCCTGGAGTCTGGTTACAAGTGTGATTCCTCAGAGAATCTGTTCTGGAACCCCTCCTGTTTAGCATCTTTATCAGTAATCCAGAAGAGGAGGAGGGGAAATGCATCTCATCAAGTCTGGATTGATATCAAATGGGGAGGGTGTGTGTGTGCAGAGCTGCCATTCAAAGGGACCACCATTCAGAGGGACCTGGACAGGCTGGAGAAATGGGCTGACAACAACCTTACAAAATCCAACCAGGACAAACTCAAAGACCTGTATCTGGAGCAGACTAACCCCCCTGCAAAGATATGGACTGAGGACTGGCAGACTTGCTGGGTTACAGCTTTGCTGGAAGGGGCTTAAGGAGTCCTGGGGAAAGTGGACTAAATGTGGCGAGCAGTACTCCCCAACATTGATGAAGGCTAGCAGCGTCCTGGCCTGTGTGAACAAGAGCATAGCAGTAGATCAAGCAAAGTGACTGTTCCTCTTTACTTCACATTTCTTGGACAACATGTGTAATGCTGTGTCCAATACTCTGATGCAAGAAGGATGTTGATAAATGTTGCTGTCAGCAGAGAGCCACCAAAATGACAGGAAACTGCAGCACATGACTTGTGAGGAGATGCTGAGACAACTGGGCTTGCTTTGCCTGGAGAAGAGAAAGCTTTGAGGGAGATGTAATAGCAACTTCCCAATGCCTATGAGGAGATCTTTGAGAAGAGGGAGCCAGGTTCTTCACAAATGAGCAGGTGTGTGATGGGAAGATGAGACATAAGTTGAATCAGGGGAGATTCTGACTCAATATGAGGAAGTTTTTTCTCTGCAAGGACAGTCAAGCATTGGAACCAATTGTCCAAGGACCTCTTGCAGTCTCCATCTTTAGATTTTTGTGTGAAGGGATGACGGGATAAAGTTCTGAACAACCTGATCTGATCACATAGCAGACCTTGCCTTGAGCAGGTTGGACTAGACACCTCCCACGGTCCCTTTCCACCTGAATTATTCTGTGATTTTGCAATTCTGTGTGCCATGATATTGCCACACTACAGAAATGAGAAGTGACTTCTCTCCACAGCTATACAGGGCTACTGTTCTGTAAACAGAGCCTGTTGGGAAAATACCTTTCTTGGGTGTTTCTGACCTGATCCACTAATAGGTAGATGGACATGGGTGACAGAAATGTGTTTTTCTTCTAGCACTGTGGAGTAGAGCAGTGGCAATCTGTTTGAGAGTGATTCCGCCTCTCTTCTTCATTTGTTCTTACATCTGTAGGTTGTGGTTGATTTGGGTTTGTTTCCAAGCCAAGCTGATGTCTGCAGTATCCATTCTGTGACATGTGTCTCTTGCTCCCACCCACATGGATGAATCTGAAGCAGCTGCTTAAAAAGAAACCTCTTGCTTAGCATCCCTTTTTCTTTTGTTGGGCTCCTATGGAACAGAAGAGGAGGTTAAAGAAAACTGATTTCTACTTCGAGCAGCATGATTTGCTCTGGTATGTAAGCTGTTAATAATCTTATGGAGTTCCAGGCTCAGTTGCTTTCCCATTAAGCATATGCTGATAGTTCTTTTGAGCCTGGATCTAAACCAGCATTCAGCTCTGCTGGATGCTGTGCAGGTAAAGTAGTCTTTTTCCCTAAAGAGCATGAACTCCAACATAAAAGTCTAACCTGCTTCTGTGGCTTCTAGTAGGATATACAGTTCTGCTGCTGAGCTCTGCCTGGTGGAAGCAGGCTTTGGTTCAGGCTTGCCTGAGCAGACTCATCCCCTTTGCTGGACCAATTAAAATGCTTGCAAGACTTGTGCTGGGAGATTGCCGGGCTGTGAGATCCTGGCTATGATTTGGGATATCTATTGTGTGTCAAGGTAGGCTAATCAACAGAGATGTGTATCACTAGGTTTCCAGTGCCAAAATGGCTATTCTGCAGATGCTGAATGTCATTCTGGTATTTGTTTGTAAAGCCTTCTGCTTTGGGTTTGTGCTATGGCATTCGTGTCTGCCCCAGTTCAGCAGATATTTCCATGCCTTTTCATGTGTCCTTATGATGGCAGAAATGTTGCCTTTGCGTAGAGCATATGTGCAGCCTCCATCTCCTGACAGGTGAGTCTTATTACACAGCAGCATGGTCCACAGTAACTCTATTGTAGAGGTGGGGTGTCTGCTACCTGGAAGGATCCACAAGCTACCCACAGCACATGTAGGGGCAGCGCAGAGCCATAAGCAGTGAATTTGCAGTGGGTCTTAGGCTGCTCTCTGCATTCTTTTCCAGGGAATTTCTCTATTCTTCATTCTAGATTCTGGAGGGGTTTCCATCGTTTCCCCTCTGCCACCACGTCTGCTCCTTGCTTCCTCCTTTCTTTTGTTTGTGGTCATCTTTTCCCCTTTCTTTTGTCCCACAGAGCTGCATCTATGTCTAGACTCTCACTTATCCTCCTACCTGACACCTGGTCCCACTCTGTTACCTTCTTAGATCTCCTTGGGATTTTTCTTCTTCCACCTTCAGACATCTGCTCCCTATCACTCAAGACCCTCACCTATTAGCTGTGTGTGCATTTCTACCCATGAGGAAGAAGGATGGTGTGCTCCCTCAATCTTCCCTTCCTTCTAGCCCTCTGGGCTAGGCCAGATGCCATGGGAATGTCTGGGCTACAGTGACTACAGATTGCTGTTGAAGACCTTCTGCAAGGAAGCTGAACAGTTAATTCTTGCTGACTGTGTTAGCTGAAAGGCTTCCAGTAATTTTTTGCCAACCTGTCCAGTGTTTGCTTGGCTCGAGGCACGTTCAGTCGTTCTTACCTGTGTTCTTGGACAGTTTGGGGTTAGAGCTCCTTTTGAGCACAGAATATTTTGTTCGAAGGTGACAGAGAGTAAGTAAAGCCTTTGGACTGCATGAAAGAGCAGGGAGGAACAAATGCTCGAGCAGGTGACACTTAAGTCTTCAAAGGTGAAATTATTTAGAGCTCTTTATTTCTCTGCAGTTTGTTTCTGTGGTTTAGCATAGCAGAGGGATTCTGTGAGTTGAGTTTTTCCTTACATACTAGTTTTGATAATTTTCCAAAGGTTAAGAGTAGTATCAGAGTTACTGTGAGCTTCCCACACAAGGATGGTGATTGTATGCTACTCAGAAGTAATTTTTCTTTCAAAGTATGCAAAATAACTAAACCAGAAACTTCATCATTTAGCAACACTGAGATACAAGCTGTGGTACCAGTACACATCTGTCTGCAGCGAGATCATGCTTTACAGATTTCTCAATTAGTACTACAGCAGCCACAGAAATGGGATTATTAGTTTTAAAAGTTATTGTCTTAAGAGTCATATGTGTGCATATGGAAATCTTAGACCTTATTCTTCATGTATGGTGCATATTATATGTAGTGGCTAATTTTTAATTCACTGAATCCACAGAACAAATTTATTAGTTTATACTGCATACTACTGCATACTTTTTTGTGCACAGCTCATTTGGTGTTTGTTAAGTCTTTGAGCTCTGTAATCATCTTCATGCCTACTGTTTTGGTCTTTGTCAGGTAAATTCTGAAACTGTTTTTGAGTGTTGATTTTAAAAAAAAAGAATCTTATTTTTGTTGATTTTTTTCTTCATCTGTGGTTTTTAGCTTGTCTACATGTAACTAAATTAATAAGGCACAATCCATCCAATATGAGATTTTATGATTGGCCTATGTGTAAATATTCTTCTAAGCATTATGTAATTAACACTTATGAAAGCACACTAAATGAAAATATTGCTTTACAAAAGTAACAGACTTAAGAAGTTGTTTAACTAAAAAGAGTTACGATATGGTTGAATTTCTTATGGGTTCAGCACGCAGAGTTGTGTTGTAAAATGCTAAGAGAGTAAACATTTTTGAGATTAATTAGATTTCTTTGATTGCATCTGTCATTCATTATAACTTTAGTATGTCTTCGGTGCCTGATTATTTGTTACAAAGGAATGCATAAGGATTGGCTGCAAGCATAGATTCAAGCTGCTGTCTCACCTGGTGTCTCTATCCTTAATCTAACTCGTAGGAATTATAAGTGTTTAAATTAAGGAAAGAAAAGGTCCAACTGCTAAGTTTGAAACCATGGAAAGTTTGCAGTGGAGAAGTATTGACCCTCTGCCAAGATGTGTGAAGTGCTTTTCTGACTAATTGTGTACCGTAGTTCTGTAATGTAGCTAGCTAATGTAGCTAGACCAGGTGGGGTTTTTTTCATTTCTTAGCTGAAGTGGATTTCTCTGAAGAGCACAATGTTGGTCGAAGTGGTATTAGAAATTCTAGCTGTGGGCAAGTTGCACTTTAGAGGCCCACAACTACCATCTCCCAACTACTTGGAGTTGTGGAGGCTGTGAACCTGAAGGGACCCTCTGCTGAAACTTCCCTGTTTGAGAAGTTCATCTGACGGGAACAACAGACTTTTGTGATGTGAAGTACAGACACAAAGAGAGTTATGCAGCAAATGTTTTGGTTTGACAGGTGATAGGCCTAGAAAACAAACCAAAATGGCAAGTAACATGTCATCGTGTAACCCCAGCTGGCGATTAAGCACCATACAGGCGCTTGCTCACTCATCCCCACACCACCACTAACCCACCCACACCCTCCCCGCAAATGGCATGGGGGAGAGAATCAGGAAAAAAGGTAAAACTCATGGGTTGAGATAAAGACAGTTTAATAGGACAGAAAAGGAAGGGAAAATAATAACAACAACAATAACAGAATATACAAAACAAGTGATGCACAATACAATTGCTCACCACCCACTGATCAATGCCTAGCCAATCCCTGAGCCGTGGTGTCCCCTGGCCAACTCCCCCCAGTTTATGTACTGGGCGTGACGTCATATAGTACGGAATACCCCTTTGGCTCCTTCGGGTCAGCTGTCCTTGATGTGTCCCCTCCCAGGTTCTTCTGTACCCCCAGCCTCTGCTGGCAAGGCAGCATGAGAAGCTGAAAAGTCCTTGACTTAGTATAAACACTGCTTAGCAGCAACTAAAACATCAGTGTGTTATCAACGTTATTGTCTTCCTGAATCCAAAACACAGCACTATAGCAGGTACTAGGAAGAAAATTAACTTTATGCCAGCCAAAACCAGGACACAACACTAGAATTACCAAGAAGTTACTCATGCCAGTCTTTTAAGGAAAACATTTGTTCTTCTGCCATGATTTCAAGATTTATTGCTGAAGCATGGATAAAACCTGTTTATCTCCAACCTGGAGTTTGAGATGTGCCAGACTGGAAGTGTGCACAAGCTGTGAAGTCTGCTCAGGTTGAGGGGAGCATGTCTGCACTGTGGCTCCTAAGTACAGGACTGGGGCTGGGGCTGGTGTCGTACTGACGTTGTGGAGCAAGCTGTGTTTAGCCTTCCCCAGGGACTTCTGCTGTTAACTGCAGTGCTGAAAGATGTGTCTCTGTGTAGCAGAGCTGGAGTGCAGCGTTTTGACTGGTTGCAGCTCAAGTTCTTTGACAAACAAATTTGGTTTTGTTTCATTGGAGGCTGTACAGCTGAAGCTGAAATGAGTTTTTCATGGCTTTTATGGGAAGTGGGCAGGATTTGTTAGACCTTCTGCTGAGCTGGGCAAACTGATTTGCCCAGAAGAGCTGAGGATGGCAAAGTAACAGGAACAAAGTAGCTTGCTGGTACATAAGTCTGGCTAGAAAAGGAGATAGCAACATCAGAGACCCCATTCATGAATGTCAGGCTGACACTGGCTCCTATTTGAGTGTGTGAGAAATCAGACCTTTCCAGGCTGTCATGTGGGCATAGTAAACCTTTGGGTAAAGGAAATGCATGTGAAGTCTGTAGAGCCCATCCCGGTATTGCTTTACAAAATAAGTGGCCCTCTGTTACGAAGAGGGCCATCTGGTAGTAGTTTTCGGCACTGATCATGGACTCCTTGAAGGAGGATCTGTAGATGCAAAACTTAGTCACCTCTGCTGGCTGCAACTGCTGTTGCACAGAAAGCTGGTGCCTAGGACCCTGGGGGACTTCAAGCAGGGGAGTTCTGGTGTGCCACCATCAGAGAGGTATGGCACCAACTACAGGGAAGTGGAAGAGAGGCCACATGCAGAGTGAGGAAGGGTCAGGTATGACATCAGTTCCATAATTTTAATGGCTCTGTAAACAGAAGTACAATAGCAATAAAAAACTTTACACTCCCAGCTGCATGGAATTGAGCTTCTGAACCTTCAGTATGTATACTACAGCTTCGGTTAAGAGGGGCTTTATAGCAACCGAAACTCAGTCCTGATAACAACATTGTGTGGGTTGGTGCCTGATGGGGTATCACTCTTTTCAGTTTAATCTGCCTGGATATCCCTTTCAGACTGATTCTGCCTACCAATTTAATTCACACACACAAAAAAAAAATAAAAAAGAAATAGGGCAGGAGTGCAGAGACATGTCTGAGGTTTTCAGACAGAGAAAACATTCAAAAAGCATCTGAAATTTAACTTCGTGCTGATTGGAGAACAGATCCTACTTCTAACCATCATGTTGTAAAGATACTGCTGTTTACAATCAGAACTGAGTTTCATGTTTGTTTTGTGAACTGAATTTATTGGTGTTTGCAAGACATTGCTTGGTCCGAAGCTGACATTAAGTTCACCAGTCTTCAAAGAGTTCCCAAGTTACATCCAGGTGTTTTTCTTACAGTTGAAATAATAGTGCTGTTCATATATGTCACTGGCAAGTATACACACGCAATGTTTCTCCTTGTTATGCTAATCAGCTTTCATTATCCAGTAATGAGGTTAAATCTGAGTTTCCATTTTAAGAAATAACCAGCATATTTCTGCCATGCATACTTCAGAATATGATTGAATACCTTTGCCTAATTTTTGTGATAATTTGTGCCTAATTCCTCTGAGTAAAGGGGGAATTTGGGAGTGTCCTAAGCCCCATGAGGAAAGCATATTAAAATAACAGAAAAAAATACTCCAAAACATTTTTCATATCCAACACATCTCTATTCTGTATGCACAATTTTTTTGAACATTACAGCTGTCTTCCTCTTATACAGCATTGCTTTAAAACAGTAAGCATTACCAGCCACATGCCTAACTGGCTGTGTGTTAGAATAAATTGAGTTCTAAATGCATGAGATCTATAACATGCTGTTGTAAGAAGCCCCTTTAATTGTCCTTGTAACATTTTCTCTGATATTGCTGTTGAAATTCACAGAGAAGGTGACTTCACTGTGTATGTTTGTGCACATTGTGATGCCTGCTGATACAGTGAATTTTTCTGTCTGGTCCCCACTAGGTGACCTTAAAACAATAAGCCATCTGCATCTGGGAGTGTTAATTTTTGATGAAGAAGAAACCACAGAAGGCAGTGAGATTCAGGAATGTGGTGTGGGTAGCTCCTTTCACTGTTTCTGTCAATATTCTGTCCTTTAATGTTTTTAAATTACAGATATGTACAATCTGTAACTGCAAGTGTAATGATGCTGATACGCAATATCTGTGCTTTGCTACAGATATTGCAGTGGTCTAAGAAACTACAGCTTTACAAAATAAGTCGTCTTGCTTTTCTTGGAATAATATAGTTTGTGAGAGAAAATAACAAATGCCATTTTCCATTTTCATCACTTGTACTCTAATGTTTCAAGACAAAAGCTTTGTGCCAGCATTGTATAAGTGGATATGCTTTTAATTCATTGCTGCTTGCCAGTATTTCTGACGTGGCTAGATGGGTGTTGGCTGTCTGGATTTGCACCCAGATCACTGTTAGGATGATTCCACATAAACTGAGGCAAGCTGGGTTCTTGATGCTCTCAGTTGTTTGTTATTGTAATTATGGCAGGTGACTCAAAGCCTATCTTTGTTACTGTTACTTGTTTAACAGTATCATCTCTTGGGGAAGAAAGTATCAAATGTTAAGCGCTAGTTATTGTAACAAGGTTTAGAAGAGTGTGGATTTTGTTACTGGAAAAGCAAGAGAGTTTCAGGGCTATTTTGCATAGTTAGAAGCACGTTTACATGACACATACAACTTTGTAGATAAACCACTACATCTTAACGCTAGTGGGTGCATGTTTATTCTCCCTGAGAAGTGTGAAACCTCTCTAAGTCCTACAACTATTTTGGTTGTTGTTAACCTTGCCTGGAGAGGTAATTATTGTGTATCTTGCAGCCCAATTTAATGGAAGTGAGAAACGGCAAGCATCTCCTTCTCCCTCAAATGACCAGCGCAGGCGGTTAAGAGCACCTGGAGGAGGCTTTAAACCCATCAAACATGGCAGTCCAGAATTTTGTGAGATCCTGGGAGAGAGAATAGATCCAACTATTCAACTGGAAAAACAGATGTAAGTAAGCAGAGTAATTGCTTTCTAGCAGTTTGCCTCCCCACTTATAGGAGCAGCAAATGTCCCAGATCCTGCTGTCCAGCTCCCACTCCTCAGCATCCCCTGTTAGCGCTCACAAAAAAACTTCTCTTATTAATCCTGCAAAGTGTAAGTAATTTTTTTGTGGGTCAAAACAGCGTTAAACAGGAAATTCATCTCAGGAACAGTGAGTTTTATCTGCTGAGTATGTGCAGTTATTCTACTTTCAACCATGTTGATTACATTGCACTAGAGAAAACAGGTCTATATCATATTATACAAATTGTGCTTTAAAGCTGCACAAATTCCATATCTTTGTGGCTGCATAGCATGTTTCCAGTACCTCAGACGTGTCATGCATCTGGCTGTAATACTGCTCCAGGGAGAGACTGATAAGACCACTTACAAAGCTTTCACAAAAGAGACTGTTATTTCTAATCTGTTGGTGTCAAATTTGAGGGTGGTATTTAGAGGCAGTTTTGTCAGCTCCAAACTAAAGTTCTGGGGTAATTCACTGGGGTGAATGTCTGGTATCCACAAGGGTGGCCTCTGTCCTGCCTCGTTACCTTTCCTTGAATCGTTTGGAGGGACTGGCTTGTGTGATGGAATGACCCACTGTTTCCTGTATCATACCAAAGGTGCAGCCCCATAGAAGGAGCCAGAATTCCCTGTTACACAAAGAAAGAAAAATCTTCTTGTGGAGTAGTTTGCACAGGTAACACTGATATTTGTGAGCACTGAGAAGCCAATGGATTCACACAGTAAAAAGTAAGGAAGCTGTGTATTGAATCCCTGAAAGCAGTCCCACTCCAGACACTGTTATTCTAAGTTGGATGCAGAATTTATTTTCACAGGAGAGGGAGGGCATAATTTAGCATGAGTGTGAATGTGCTCTTTGTGAGAATACTTTGTTCCTGAATGGAAGTGGTATTGAAAGGATTAGCAATCCTTTTGCGCTTCGCATCCTCAGTAGGAGAGAATCCCCTCTGTCAATTCTGTCTGAGAGAAGGTAGTTCCTGAAATTCCTTTTTCTTTGACATTCTATTTTTACGTGCAATATTTGGAAACTTAAGCTTGAAACAGAGAATAATATCATTTGCATGGTGTTATAGTCCATCTAATCAACCTTAGTCTTTGAACCATTGACAGATTATATACTTATCTCCAACAGAGGAAGTAGCAACCACTGTTGTGGAATCACTCACTGATGCTGTTAGGTAAATGCCTAAAAGGCTACAAATTTGACTGTAAAATTTGGTCCTCAGATTTGGGTAGTTTCCAACCCCCCCATTGGGGCGTTGTTCACTATACCCCCAAAAAATATATTTAAAATACTGCGGGGAGTTGAGCATCTGTTAATTAACTTGACTCATAAATATACTCTTTTAGTGTAACTGCAGTTATATAAAACTGCAACTGATAATAACAACTGAAAACTACAGAGCTAGTTTTGCTTCCTTTAGTTATTCAAGTGTTAATCACGAGATTCTTTTTGTTTCTTCATTATGCAGGATCAAACCTGAAATGAATGTGCAGTTAACAATAATGTGTCAGCAAATGGAAGAGTTTAGATTTATTGTACCTTGGAATATCCATAATCATTCAAACTGCTCAATTTTTAGTAGCATGAGACCTCTCCACAGCACATGCCAAAACATTCCATCTTTCTCTACAAAAATGGAGTCTGTTTTTGTAGAAAGGAGTACAAGATCTAGAGGAAAGGAAGCATGCAAGCTGACAAGTGGATAGGTAGGTTGGGAAGTTTCCCAAACAGGCAGACATACCAAGGTGTGATAATATATCAAGAAAATACCTTTAGTTGCTTGTGATTAAGGAGTCTCTAACTATAAACTTAGTGAACTCATGGACTCAGAGGAATTAAATGAATTTGTTCCATTTACTCAGTAATAGTGAAAAGAAGAAAGTATGTTCTGCTGTTTCCATTGTCTTACTGAAAGTGAATCCCTCCCACCCTTGTATACAAGATCTGGTGACTTGCTGTTTTGCTCTGACCAATTCAGAAACAGAGTAGTGTTGTGCATTATATGAGCTGTAATAACTGATTATACTTACTGTATAATTGATGCAGCTGTCCTGTCTTCAGTGGAGCTGTGGCCACTTAGTGGCTGAAACCTGACCATTGAGAAAGTAAGGGACTTCAGGAAGAACATTCTATAAACCACAATCAGGATGCTTTCAATCCTGGGAGGAGATCTCGATAAAGGTCAAAATGTGTGATTATGTTTGAATTTTGCTTTCAGGTTTGGATTGTGTGCTTATGTTTTCCAGGATATCTCAGAAGACATGTATGTCTTCAGGTTTTTATGTCCCATGCTTTTGCTTTGGTATCTTTCACAACTTGTCATTTCACTGTTTTGTGGCCACATCATTGACATCTGAATCTTTGACCTTTCTGCACAAATACCTGTATGCTGACATTTAAAAAATAGACACACCCACAGCAAACAGACCCAATACAGTTGAAACAGCAAATTATTCAGGAACTTTAAGCTGATTATGGCACTATGCTTATCTCGCTAACTAGCTGGAATAGGAGGAATCTGAGTGTCCCATTTAAATGGGCATATGATTCACAAGCAATTACACTTTTGGGTACTGCTGTTTACTCTCAGCTGTAGCCAAAACAACTTTGAGGCATCACTTCTGAATAAGATGTTCTCCCATCAGCAGTTGTCTTCATACTTCACTGTTTTTCTTCCAACTGTTTTAAAAGCAGCTTTTGCTTTCTGGAACCAGCCCTGCATTCTTTTTCCATGAACCTCCCTGCCAACTGGGGAACACCAGATCTGAAGAGTATGTGAAATACCTCCCTCTGAATATCAGAGTCCAGGCTATCTCCCTGGTTTTGGCTAGGTCATATTTTATTTTGATTTTATTTGGCCCTTTGGGGAGAAAAGAATGAAAAAATATTTCTAGCTAATAGGAATAATTTTTAGACTCTCCCAAATCCATTTTTGGATTTACACTTAGTATTAATATTCTTCTCTTACACTCAGAAGACAAGCTAGTCTTTAAATTGCATGTTCAGAAATATCCTTTAGCAGTAAATATCTAATGTGAGATAGGGAGAACACTGCCTGGAAACATTTGCATCTGGGTGTCAATTTTATTTGTGAAGTGATGGAGCTGTCAGGGCCTCCCTTTCTAGCCTGTCTTGAATATACAATAGTATAACATTCTTTCTACTTTTCTGCAATGCAACTTTGGTTGTAACCAGGCACAATGAATTTTTAATTTGAGCACCAGCTTTTGTTTAGCACCTTCGTCAGATTTGACGATGGAGCTGACGTGAGCACAAGGTAGTTAAGAGCATGACTTCTGTCAAAGGGATCTGTCTGGTCTTTATTCACTTATCTTTTAGCTGGAACATCTCCTTTAGAGTAAGTTCAGTAGAGAAATAAAATGAGAACAAAAGGAAGAAAACGTTTTTTGCACAAGGCCAGTGACAGCTGCTGGTAATAACAGACAGAGAGCACTTCTGATGTATGCATTATCCTGCTTAGGCAGGCATGTTAGTGTCACATCGTGCTTCAAAGTGCATCTGGTAATTGCAGGAAGAGAGAGATCTTCCTCAGAGATGCGATTGACCCAGTGCAGGGCCAGGCACATTACATCGCTCAGGGAAACTTGAGGGAAGGGTCAAAGCATTTACTACTGGACTACGAGATTTTAATTGCTGATACAGAGCAGCATGTGCTGGGGAGGTTCTTTGTTTGCAGTGGTCAGTTTAGTATAAAGGACCCACCTCTCCTCTCCCCATGTCCTTTCTTCCCTGAATTGATCACACCCACTCCACCAGCAATCCACCAGATATTTACTTAAAGCGCACCAAGTTGTCACAGCTGTGCTTAGAACAAGCGCCTTTGTTATAGATCTTTACACTTTATCACTTTTCTCCTTTCTCCAAGACTTATTTTAGCAAATCTTTTCCACAATTAACTGTTCATATTATTCAGATATGATTTTCTTTTTGTTTACTTTTGTTTGTTTTCTTTTTGTTCTTTTGTATGTCAGTTGAAATACTGATATATCACAGGGATGAAATAGAGTAAATGTGTATATTGTGGATCTACTGCTTGCAAGATAGAGATTATAATGTGTTGCTCTGAGTGGGAATTTCTTGCATAAATATGTACACCAATCCTGTTGCATGATCTTCTGATTTAAATTTTTTCCTTCAGCTGACAGGAACTACAGGCCTCCACAGGTTGTAAAGTTAAATTCAGATAATGGAAGCAATGTGCTTTTTATCCATAATATGTTAGATCTTAAAGATATCCATGTGATATTAACCATTATTCATACCTTAAAGAAACAAATTAGTGAAAGGAGTATAAGTTGGAGTATATGTGTATCTTAATCTCTGTTCTTTTTCCTAGATGGTATCATGGAGCAATCAGTCGGACAGATGCAGAAAACCTGTTACGTTTATGTAAAGAATGTAGCTACCTTGTAAGAAATAGTCAAACAAGCAAGCATGACTATTGTCTTTCACTGAAGTAAGTATTTGTTAGAAAAACATAAATGTCATTTATAAGCCATAACTTCTCTGGTGCAAGAAGAGAAAATGATCCAGTCTGTTGCTGAACTGGTTCGGCTCAGAAGGGCATCCAGGGAGTTTGAGACTATCAGTCTGTTATTGTTGGGATGTCCCTGTAATACAGAGGTCTGCCTTGAACTGGAACACACCTGCTTTGGAAATGCAGTTCAGGTCCTGTTGTCCATTTTGTTATTTGATCTGTGTATTCTCTGGTATAGTAGTCCTCTAGATATTTTCAAACATTGAAGCATTAATGGCACATGCTTCAGATATATGTAGGCTTAAATTTTCCCTTAAATTCTTGTAAGTCTTGGAATACAACTTTTTTTTTTTTAAGTATTTCACTTAATTCTTGCATCAGTATAGTGATATTTGTTATTAAACCAGAGCACAACTTCAAGAGGAAAAAGTGACAAAGAAATTTCTATTTTGCAATTTCGGACATCCGGATGCCAGCCCTTAATATCCTTTAGCCAGTTGTAGTCCCTTTCCATGTTGTTACTCCAGAGTTTTCTAAACCATATTTCCTGGTGGTACTTATTTTAAGTCTCCCCATAACTTGCTCTATGATAAGGTAGCTAAATGACTGAACTTCTCCAGTCTGTGTTTTCTGGAGCATAAGATTCTTTCACTGCTCTTCTGCCATACATTTGTCGAAACTAGTGCTGACTCTGGCTGCTTGATACAGTCTATTAATTCATATACCAGCTTCCTGTGATGATGATCGTTCTCCAGTGGCTCCTCCAAAGCTCACATAATCTTCTTAAGCCCATGGTATTGCAGTTAGAATTCATGTCCTATCCATTAGCTGGTGATCAATTTTCTTTTTTTCTAGGAGCTCTCCTGACATCCTGCAAATGCAATCAGTGTTTTCTCTCAAAGTATTTAGCTGAATAAATGTTCATGTTTTTTAACCACACTTAAGTTATCATGCAAACCTGCTTCCTTTGCTAGAAACCTACTTCTATTTACTTGCCATCTTGCTGACCATTGCCATCTACAAACTACTGACAAAGTTATGTTTAATGCTGTTGTTCACATGTGATTTTTACTTACTGTCGTAAGGCTCTCTTCCCCTTCTCCCCCTGTTTAGGACACTGAGTTTATAATTCATTATTGTTTTCTAATCCTTTCCTTAATGAAGATGGTTTTCCAATCAAAGTAAGATTTTGAAGAGTTTTGGTAATTGTGGATATCTTGTTCCTTAAGCTCAAAGAGTTAAGTTATTGGACAGTTCTCAGGTTTTACTCATGATCCTTGGTTGAAGCATTTCCTCACAATCAGCCTGGTTTATGACTACTTTTAGCTGTGGAAGCTAGCCCTTCAAAGTGCAAAACACGATACTATTTTGTGTTCTGATTCCCTTGCCTAGAGGCATCTGATCAGTCTGTCATGAGGGTATTTTGCACCTATACATGCTTACCATGAGGTCAGCCTGAAATCCATCGCTTCATTCATTTCATTGTTGTGCAGTCTTACCTCCTCATTACTATTTCACTTGCAGGACCTCCTGATGCCTTCATCTTTTGTTGAATTGTGAACACAGGGTGTGCCAGAGCCTTTCTCTTGTAATAGATGGCAGTAGTGGGAACAGCTGTGTGAGGTGTGATTAAGTGGATGATCTGCCTAGCCTGGTGGCAGAGCTACAAGAGGAAGTAGAAAGGTTAAAGAGCATCAGGGAGTTTGAGAAAGAGATAGGCTGGTGGAACCATACTCTGCCCTCCCTTAGACAGAAACAGGAACAGCCACCAGAAAAAAAACAAGATCAAGGGGATCCTGTATCCTCCCCCTGCCAGGCAGAAGGCAGTAGCTTAAAGGAAAGGAGTGAATGGAGGGAAGTCCATGCTCAGGGTGGCAGACAAGCCACCTCCTTGCCTACCTCGCCTTGCCAAGTGCCTCTGTACAACAGGTGTGAGGCTTTGGATGTGGAAGGTCAGTTAATGGATGATGTGAATGATGGTCCATCTACAGCAGAGGTGTTGCCAAGGTCAGAAAGGCCTAACGCCTGTATCATGACCACCTCCACAAGGAAGAAAAGATGGATTATAGTTGTAGGTGACTCCCTTCTGAGGGGAACAGAGGGTCCAATATGCCGGACAGACCCACCTCTTAGGGAAGTCTGCTGCCTCCCTGGGGCCTGGGTTAAGGACATCAGTAGGAAACTTCATAGCCTGGTACAGCCTTCGGACTATTACCTATTATTGCTTTTCCATGTGGGTGGCGATGAAGTAACAACACATAGTCCAAGGGCAATCAAAAGAGACTTCAGGTCCTTGGGATGGTTGGTAAAGGAATCTGGAGCACAGGCAGTTTTTTCCTCTCTCCTTCCAGTTGTGGGCAGCAACACTGGAAGAAACAGATGGACCCAGTCTATTAATACATGGCTCTGTGCCTGGTGTCACTGCCACAATTTCAGGTTTTTCGATAATGAGATTGTCTACAGAGCACCAGGCCTGCTGGCATTGGATGAGATTCACCTTTCTCAAAGGGGCAAGAGGCTCTTAGCTCACAAGCTAGTGGGGCTCACTGGCAGACCTTTAAAGGAGACTTGAAGGGGGAAGGGGATAATATCAGACTTGTGCATGACAAGCTGTGGGACAACACACCAAGGTTAGAGGGACAGGATGCTAGCGAGGGCCCTCAGCCTATTGCTTTGAGACATACTGGGTACACTGGAGCACACCAGAAGTCTTAGAGATGAGCCAGAGGCTCATGAGGTAATAAGAGCCAACAGGGGAACACTGATGATGTACCTCAAAGGATTTAAGGTGTGTTCCTCTAAGAAGGCGACATGGCTGACAGCCCAGCTGAAGTGCCTCTACACCAATGCATGCAGCATGGGCAACAGACAGGAGGAGTTGGAAGCCACCATGCTTCTAGAAAGCTACCTTAGTTGCCATTACCAAAACATAGTGGGACGAATCTCATGACTGGAGTGCAGCTAAACAGGCTGTTCAGAAGGGGCAGGTGAGGAAGGGGGTGAAGGGATTGCCCTCTACATCAAGAAATGGATAGATTATGAAGAGCCTTCTCTGAAGAATAGCCATGAGCAGGTTGAAAACTTATGGGTGAGAATTAGAAACTGGGGAAACAAAGGGAATGTTGTGGATGGTGTTTACTACAGGCCACCCAGTCAAGGGGAGCCTATTGTAAGCCTTCTTACTCCAGCTACAGGAGGCATCAGGCACGCAGGTTCTCATTCTGCTGAGTGACTACAACTGTTGCCGAAAAACTCGGAATAAAGAACTTATCAACACCAATGTAGTGTAGATAAGCAGACACTTCTTTATTAACGGCCGGGTGCGCAGGCGAGTCCTCTCATGAACCACGCACCCCTGAACACCAAAATCATACACCTTATATTAAACTTACTCATACATATTCATTAGATTTCCGAGAAATGTTATGCATATTCATTAGATTTCTGGGAAGTTCTTAGCGTATGTAAATGTCCTTTACGCAGGCGCAGTGAAGGTCTCTGGTGGTCTTCAAGAGCCCTCTGGTGGTCTTCCATAGTCTTCCTCACTTTGTCCGATAGTTGACCTTTCATGTGATTCTGCGCAGTACGATTTTCGCCATCATGTATTAGATTTACATAAAAAACATTCAATGTTAATTCTTGAATTTAATATTTCTAGTGATTGGCCCTCAGTCACACCACCTTATCAATATTCTTATACTAAAACAATCATTGGTTAATCTCACTTAACTCTACTGATTGGAATTCTCGTTAATTAGATCGAAGTAAATCCTTACCAAAGCTTCTGTGGTTAACTGATTTCAGACAATACTCGAATTCTTATAGTTACACATAATACATTTTCTTAAGTTCCTAAGTTCCTATTAATTTGAAATTCTGACATCTGTTATCTAAGTTCTAAATGTTCCTACTAGATGATTTTAACCAATTCCTCTGGCCTTGGTACAGGGCTATACAGGGGATTTCACAGCAGCTGTTAGTTGTTGGTTAAATATATAGAATGCAATATATAATTTTGCTAAAATATTTCTTATTGTTCCATATTCCTATTAAAATTAAATATGATTAATTCTAACTAATAACAAATCAGTAACACAACCACCGCAACATCTTCTGGAAAAGTAGCACAGCGAGCTGTAGGCAATCCAGGAGACTTCCGGAGTGTGTTGAGGTTAACTTCTTACGGCAGGTAATAGACAGCCCTACCAGAGGGGATGCGATACTGGACCTGATGGTCACCAATGCAAGTGAGCTAATCAGAGATATCAAGATTGGAGGCAGCCCAGGCTGCAGTAATCATGCACTGGTGGAGCTCACAGTCCTGAGGGATATGGGTCAGATGAAGAGTAAAGTCAGGACCCTGAATTGTAGGAAAGCAAAATTCCATCTGTTCAATGAGTTAGTCAATAGGACCCCCTGGTAAACTGCCCTCAGGGACAAAGGAACAGAACAGAGCTGACAAATCTTTAAGGATGCTTTTCACAGAGCGTGAGAGTTCTTGCTCCCTAAGTCTAAGAAATCAGGAAAGGAAGGCAAGAGACAGACATGGATGAGTGGAGACCTGCTGGTCAAACTAAAAAGCAAGAAGGAAATGCACAGGGAAGCAGGACAGATATCCTGGGAAGAGTATAGGGACGCTGCCTGGTTGTGTAGGGATGGGGTCAGGAAGGCCAAGGCGTAGCTGGAGCTGAATTTGGCAAGGGACATAAAGGGCTTCTATAGGTATGTCAGCTAGAAAAGGAAGGCTAAAGAAAGTGTACACCCCAGTGAACACAACTGGCAAACTGGTAACAATGGACGAGGAGAAGGCTGAGGTACTTAACATCTTTTTGCCTCAGTCTTCACTGGCAATCTCTTCCCACACCTCTTGAGTGGATGGACATCAAGGCAGGGACTTGGGGAGCAAAGTCCCTCACACTGTAAGAGAAGATCAGGTTTGTGACCACCTGAGGAACCTGAACATACATAAGTCTATGGCACCTGACGAGGTGTATCCCAGAGTCCTGAGGGAATTGACTGATGTAGTTGCAAAGCCACTGTCCGTGATATTTGAAAAGTCATGGCAGTCAGGTGAAGTCCAACCATATCCTGGGCTGCACAAGAAGAAGCATGGCCAGCAGGTCGAGGATGGTGATTCTACCCCTCTACTCCTTTCTGGTGAAACCCCACCTGGAGTTATTGCGGACAGCTCTGGAGTCCTCAGTACAAGAAAGACGTGGACCTGTTAGAGCAGGTCTAGAGGAGCACCACAAAAGCGATCAGAGGGATGGAACACCTCTCCTATGAGGAAAGGCTGAGAGAGTTGGGGTTGTTCAGCCTGGAGAAGGGTCTGGGGAGACCTTATTGTGGCCTTTCATTGCTTAAAGGGGGCTTATAAGAAAGATGGGGACAGACTTTTTAGTAGGGCCTGCTGTGATAGGATACAGGGTAATGGATTTAAACTAAAAGAGGGTAGATTCAGACTCAATAGAAGGAAGACATTTTTTACAGTGAGGGTGGTGAAACACTGGAACAGGTTGCCTAGAGAAGTGGTAGATGACCCATCCCTGGAAACATTCAAGGTCAGGTTGGATGGGGCTCTGAGCAACCCAATCTGGTTGAAGATGTCCCTGCTTATTGCAAGGGGTGTTGGACTAGATGACCTTTAAAGGTCCCTTCCAACCCAAACTATTCTATCATTCTGTGATCCTATTCTTGATATACTTTGTGTCCCAATGGGTTTCTAGCTTGAGTAGTCCTATGTCTTCCCCTGTTTCATGGTAAGAGAGATTTCAAGCCTCAGTTCCTTCACAGTTTTGTTGACTTCGGTGAATAAGCTAGGAAGTCTACCAGTGGTGGAGCCAGTGTTCAGGTGGCTTTGTACTCTTCCCAGTGCCTCATCTTTGATTCACATAAGACACTCTGTTTCACCTCATATTTTCAGCAGGACAGATGTATGGCTTGTACAGAAGTGCTCAAACAAGGTGTGCATGGGGTTGTTTGTAGAGTTAACCGTAGACTCAATGGCAACCAGCCATCCCTTCTTCAGATTGTACTGAGGACATGTATAGCCCAGTTCATGGTGGTGATCCCACTGCTGGAAGTAAAATTACTTCTGTTTACAGAAAAGAGCCCCTGAAACATTCAATTGTAGACTTAAGTTGCTGGCTGATGTCACTGGCAGGCAGTTAATTTCTGTTATGATCCATGAGTAGGATACGCAACTGGACTTCACTTTTAAAAAAATCATAAAGGAGCTGCAGGCATTGGGCTGCTGGCATGAGCATGCTTGGGGTTGTGTGTAGGTGCCTCACTGCAGTGGTTTTGATAAAGCCAACCAAATAAGAGACTCTTTATAATAATGCACTTGTCCTGCAACTGCTACACAGAACCTGACCATGTGTTGCTGTACCAATCCAGTGCCCCACTTGCCACATGGGACTAGCATCATGACTGGCATCATAGGATAGTGTAAAAACAGGCTTTGCTAACTTTTCCTTTAACAGGTAGGCTTGGGGATACTTGGGGTCTTCTGTAGGTATGACATACCTACAAAAGATGGAGGCTTTTGAAGGTTGCTGTTGAATGTGCGTAGTCAAATAATGTTCGGAACAGACCATTTCAGCATCAAACTCCTGTTTTATTTTACTGCTGCATTTATGATGCATGAAATGAAAAGCACTGGCTGCTGAGCATCTGGTAAGACACTATAAAGACACATGGTACTTATAGGAGATATTTGTTAATAAAGCTGTAGCATAAAATGACTGAGCTCTGACCTTGTGAATTGAAATGCCAGAATGATCTCAGCAATGCCTCAAGGCTGCCTGTTATCCCATGGGACCTAAAGGTCTCTAGATCAAGTGCTGTGCAGCCTGATCCACTCCAAATGATAGCAGGCCCTAGCATGCTTATCCTAAGGCTCTCCACACTACTTAGCCAGAGACCACAGTGTGCCACACAGCAGATCTTACGTAGTCTCGAGAGGCATAAGAGCAGCAGGGACCTTTATGCTCTGACAGAACTGCAGGGCTACTATCCTTAGCTATTTCCAGTTACCCCTCTACTTCAAGCCTGCCTTTCCCTTGCACGTACATGCTTCGTGCTTTCTGTCAGTGCCAGAAGATGTGCTGGTACAATGGAAACTAGAGGCGGTGTGTTCCCCATGTAATGTTGCACAGTGCTGTGATAGCCCTGTAGAGCAAGGTTGTCCTAAACCCCTTTACCTGGGACATACTTATTTGGGTTCTGTTTGATTTCCATTAAAGCACATAGCTCCTTCTGTTGGCTTGTTGAAACCAAAGGGAGGGGGCTGAGGTTTGGGACCACTGCTGCTGTTTTATGTCCTTGAGCTGATATGTCTGTTGAAATAGTAAGTTACCTGTGATTCACAAGAGCACATCTTTGGCTGCATTCCTTGCCAGAAGCAAGAGAGAGGAGGATAAAAAAGACTTCTTAGGAACATCTGAAATAAAAAGATTTACTGGATTTCAACCATAACCTGTCAACTTCTCCACCTCTGTCAAATCTCCTTGTGACTTTCTGCTTTTCTTCCAGTGTTGTTCCTAAGAACATTCCCTCTACTCATTAGGTAGGGGAATTGCCAGAGTAGAGCACCAAGTCCTCTGTCAGCTGTGTGGTCTCATGGCAGACTGATTCTTAAGACTCCCCCCAAAAAGAATGTTGTCAAACTTGGAAAAGCAAGTGGAGTTGTCTTGAGCTAAGACCCTCCACATGAAAGGCTGGAAGACTCTTTTATGTATAGGAGAGAAGGGAGTACTACCACACAGCTGGGCACAGTAAACCAAATAAAACCTGTTGTTGTAAGGCAAATGCTCACCAGCCAAACTGAAGGTGTTCAAGTTACAACAGGAGAACTAGGTTATATACTAGATTTGCATCTCCCAGGGTCCAGATTGATTGGATATTTTCTTCAGGAACGCTAGAGCTGCTTCTGCGTGCCACCTTAAGGCTGTTTCCCAATTCAGCTGTGTTGAAATGGAAACTCGGGCAGCAACAGAGCCCTGAAGGAATGGATATGGGTCTCTGCCTTGACCATACTTTGAAAATGGGAAAGCAGTGCTGAAGATTAAGCTGTGAGGCTACAGCAATGAACTATCCAGCCTTGCTCTGACAGTATATTGAACTAGAGTCCTAAAGTGATTATTGAATTTGTTCTTGGTTATCTAATCAAGCGTGATGTCTTGATGTTACTTTCTTTGAGTGTAATAAATTTGAGGAGAGAGCGCTTTACTGGTTAGACACACTGTTTAAAAGTTATGACTGGCTGCAGAAGCCTTAATGAAATACTTTCAAATGACTGCAGTCACCTTTCACTTGTTGATTAATGTGTTCTGAAAAGCACTTGGCTGTCTGTAGCCTGCATCCTCGTATTAGTCTAAGCATCCTGGCTGTAGGTTTTTTAACTTTTTTACATGGGTTTAGCTGTACAAGTGTGGCAGGCCTGAGAAGCTGTGTTTAATAACAGCAACTATGTTGCTTTTGCAGTGTTTTGTGCAGTATATGAGCTTTTCACAGCAATTCATGAACAGGGAACACACTAAGCTCACTGATGGGAAAATTCTAGTGAGTGCAAGCTCCCTGTTTGGTGGGTTTTTTGGGGGGGTGGGGTCTGCTCTCTGCCCCTCCCCTCAATAATTGATGAAGCCTGCTATTTCTGTTGTATCCTTGGACTGATGCTTTTGCATCTTTACCATCATAATATGTAGGCAGGCACAATAGGAGAGGTCCAGAAGCCAGATGTGGCCCAGGTGTGTTGTGTGAGCAGGAGGATGAGGGCAGAGAGGTGATGACCTCTCTGGAATCAGGCTGTAGATCAGCAACAGGAACAGAAGCAATGTGATGTTTTTTATGGACGATCCATGAAACACAAAAAGATAATTAGTCTCCATCTGGCTCTTACAGCAAATGGAATAGTTCACAGATACATCTCAGCCTGTGATAGGGGTAGGCAGAATATCTGTATACACACATGAGTGACTACATGAAATAATTGGGCACACATATTGAAGGATCTGTGAGGAAGAGACAACATCTAGGGAAAATATTGTAGAAAAGTTGGATTTACAGAAAACATGTCTGTTATTTTGAGATACCATAGTTTACCCAGGGAAAAATAATTGCATCTGAATTGGCTACCTCTGGGGGCATCAAAGAAGGTCTTTATGATATACAGATTTATGTGTTGCTCATCTCAGTTAGAAAAAGGAATTGTTAGTTGATGACAGGTGTTTGAGGCAAAAAACATCTTTCTGTGGATTGTGATCCAAAGATCTGGGCCTCCTTGTCAGCATTGTTTGAATTCTCCATAGCAGCAGAGGGAAGGAATATGATCTACCTTCCCAGAACAAAATGATCCCAAAGGCCTGAGGGGCAGCTGTGCATTCTCTTGTACCTCCTCCAGCAGCTGTGCATTGCTCCTTGTGTTTCCTCTTCTCTGTATTCCTTCAGGGTTGTAAGTATTTGGCTCACTCATACCCTCCCACTCTTTCCTTAAACCCAGTTTTAATTGCACAAGGCTGGGTAAAAACTGGAGATCCATACTCCTGGTAACCATGTTGTGACCAGGGCTCCCAGTTGCTGGCTGCCATTGAACTGCCTAGTTGCAAGCTCCTTATATTAGGTCTGTTCTTTACTAGCAAGCAGGCTGGTGAAAGAAGTGGAAGTAGATGTGCCAAGGGTAGAGGAGATCAATCTCACGCTTATGTGTTTTAGATGTTCAGCAATTACCTCACTGCACATCAAGCTAATAGAGATGCCTCCTAATGTAACAATATAACAACATATCTGGATAGGGTATTATGTTTCAATCTTGCTCAGTGAAGACCAGCCACCAGCTGGCCTCTAATAGCTAATTCTTTCAGTCAGGATTTCTCCTTCCCAAGGCTCTTTGCAGCAGTGTGCACCACGCCTGCGTGCCTTCATTTCCTGACTCACATCTAAATTTCGGGAAACATGGCTATTCTTGATTTTAGATTAAGCTTATTTCACAAATCAGCTAAATGTGCAAACTGTGAGTAAAAACACTAATGGGCTTTGCTTTCTGCTCTGTCAGATAATTTATGCACAGTCATTGCAACTGGAGGGAGAACAGAGCTGAATTCAGAGACAGTGATGTCTGCTGACATCCTGATGCTGTGGACTCATAAACAGGCCTGTGGTTTTCCCTAAATAGCAAAGAGGACTGCAGGCAAAGTTTTTCGTCATCATGAAAATACAGGATTGATCTGTAGAAGAGGTCCTGTTTTCCAAAGCTGAGAACATAGACTTTGGGTAGTTCTGGGTTTTGGATTAATGCTGGACTTTGCACCTTTTAGTTGATTTAAAACATGTAATATATTCTTGGAAAGTAGCTGTTGTAGTACTGTAGAAAAATACGAGTTTCTTCCTGTCAATATTATTTATAAAGAGGTAGGGGGATTTTTGATGGCTCTCTAAATCAGTAATTGAATAAAAGTATTTAAAAGTGTATTACTAGTCTGCTGTTGGCCTAAACAGTAATGGTAGGGACCTGGCTGTTAGCAGACAGCAAGGATTCCGTCACTTCTACAGAACTCCAACAAGCTAAACATCCTTACTGCCTTCAAAGCAGCAGATGGGAATTGGTTATAGAGAATGGAGCCTGGCTTGATAGAGTGGTCTTCACACATGTTGGATGCTGTTACAAATGAACGCTGCTAGCCCTTGCTAGTAGGGCAAGAGACATTGTTTATTGTACCATGGAGACAGTGGCTGTCAGATATAGAATGACAGTGTTGTATATCCCGTGCTTGAAAAAGCAGAGCTGAGACAGGAAAAGCAGTGGACAGGTCAGCCTCTGAATGTCTCCAGTAGAGGATTTTTCAACGTAATCACTCACCTGGAGGAAAAAAAAAAGATTTGTTTCTTTTTCAGAGGAGATTTTAATTTATTTCTTTGTTGCTGTACGTTGGCATGAAACATTATAGGTTTTGTTCAAAGTGACAGCATATAATATAAAACAAAATTTTGAAATAGGAAGGCATTTCGTAATGGAAAAACAAAACAACACATGTTTCCTACATTGCTAGAATGTGTTTTTCTGATGTTACTGCAAAGTTGTTGCTTTTTTCCTTGTCCAAGTGATATTTCATCAAAATGAATGCGGAAAATCTATTCAGACAAAACCGCGCTTTCTTCAGCGAAACAGTGTTCAAAAGGCGTGGGCAGTTTTTCTGACTGAGAACATGAATGATGTTTCAAAGCCATTAATATTTTCTGGAAAAAAATACTAGTTTTAATAACTAATTAATATTTCTTGAACATTCTTGTATCACACTTCAGGCATAAGATCAAAAAAAAGCACAGTCTGATGAGCTGTCTGCACAATTCCTTTCCCATCCTTTGAAAACTGAAGGAAAATTTGTGGGAAAGCTGTAATTCAAAGTCACTTGGTGTTATGGTTGTGTTGCAAAGCATTTTAAACAAGGTGTGACTATTAGTCATATATCAAGTATTGTGTCTGGGTAAACATCTGTGCTTGAGAGTTCCAAAGCAATTTGATGCAGGGATTAGCAACTAGGAATTCTCCTGTTCTGTACTTGAAACTCATGGGAACTGTTGCAATAGGGAAGGAGTGAATATTGTCTGTAGTGGCACTGTTTTGTCACAGTTTTCCCTCAGTTGAACAAAAAACTTGAGAAAGAATTATTGCAACATTTGAGAAACCATAATGACATTCAGAATTCACATAGTAACAATATCACATGACTTACATCAGGTCCCAGCATCTTCTCTTGCAAAATGTGTATCTCATCTCTTCAAGGCTTTTACCAGTGTTCACATATGTGACTTTGGGATTGCCCTTTAGGTTCTGCTCTTTGAAAACCTTGGGCCTGGCAGGTTCTAACAGTTATTGCTGTTGAAAGAGCTGTGAAACTGGTATTCCAAAACCAGGACTACTCACTATCAGGCACAAGTTCTGCTTGTACTTGTTCAGGTAGGCTCCAACATTGCTTAGAAAACTAAGCAGAAACTGATTCACAAACAGTTCAACCATGAGGTCTTTTTCCTCATCGCTACCTGAAATTTCAGTAATCCCTTTGCATACTAAAATCAGAGCTTAGATCAAATGGGTTTGGAGGAGAGGAAAAGGGAGGACTACGACTTCCAGGTTCCTTTCTGAACAGTGTCCCTGTAATCCTAGTCACTGGTCTAGCAGCAATAGTGGTGTTAAACAAGTGTAATGCATTCTGGCCTTGCCAGTTACTAGTAGGCACTGATTTGCTGAGTCCAGGCATACCAGAAGAGGGGAGACTGTAAGACAGACTTCAAGAACAAATGGGGAAGGGGAGACAGCACACAAGGCTCCTTAGTGTAGATGTGAACAGTTTCAAAGTGTACACCTGGAAGTGCTAAATTCAAGGGCATGGTTTCAAGGTAGTAAGCTGACTTTCTTCCAACTTAATTTGTTCTTCATTTCTCATGTCTGGTTTGATATTTCTAGCTGCAACTAGTGACAGCTCAATTGGTTTATTTGGAACAAGGAAGGCAGATAACGGATTCACAATGTAATTTTTGGAAACTAGAAGGAGACAAGAAAGGAGTTAAGCAGGAAAGTATTTGAAAACATAATCCTTGCTTTCATCCACCAGTAAGCCTGGAATAATGCACAATTTAAAGAGTTCTGGACATCCAGAAAAGTAGCCAGGATAGAAGTTAGAACTCAGCCAATCTTTAACAACGTGATGATGACTATTGTCTGCAAACACTAGCAATCAGTAAAATCAGTTCATTGACTTAATGCTCTTGCCTCTCAGTTCTTCTCCTTTGCGAACAGAAAATTTGCATGCTTGACATTGCAACACTTTGAGGTCAGTTTCACACAGCTCCCAGTTGCCACCTCTACTCTTCCTCAGGCTTCACACAAAATTACCTCTGAAATCCATTTCTGAGGGCTTTTTATTCAGACTGGGTTTTACTTAATGAAAGTAACTCTGGGGTTTTTAGGAGAACCAAAAAGCAGAAATGCATGGGAAGAAATAGATTGGGATGTGGTTTTTGTGGAATTATTTCACAAGAAACCACAATAAAATCCACCTCCATTTCAAACCAGCCACAGAACACTATTAAGGGGAAGACCTGCAAAAGGGAAACTCCAGGTTTTGACCTGTTCTAATTCTAAAAGCTGAATAAACACAACATTTGCTGAAGAGGAGAAGATACAAAGGAGGAGGGACATGAGATAGTATGGAGGTGGGAAATAACCATTTTTCAAGAGTCAAGATGCTAGGTTAGATGGCCATCCGTTTCCTCCCTGTTTTCCAACATACTGCCTTGAAAAGAACGGGAGCTAGTGCTTGACTGAGGGCTGTTAGAGATGTTACTGAATAATCAGAGGAGATAGCTGAGAATGAAGATGACTGAAGGTTACTGATAACTGAATAAAGATAACCTCACAGGTTTTCATCTGCATAGGGCCAGTTGGCAGCTCAATCATCTGGGATGTTCCACAAAGACCCTGGTTAGGAGTTGCTTTTAGCAGAAAAGCTATGTGCAAATAAAATCTCCAGGTTTGTTAGTCTTAGGCAGTCAGCTTTCAATGTCTAAATGAGCCAAATGTCATAGAGGGCTGTGATTATAAAATGATTCAGTGAATGCAAGGAGAGGTCCTTCATTCATTGAGCTTAATCTAATACTGCACAAGTCAGGTTGCTTTGTTATTGATTTTTACATTGCAGGACTATGCCCCTGAAAAATTGTAATGCAAACTGCCTGAAAAGAAGGGACGTGGGGTGACATCCCATTACCATGAAATAAGATAGAAATCTCAGGAAATAGTGATGGAGTTTTGGTCCTCAAAATGCAAACTTTATGTGGATTGCATGCTACTGTTTATGAGAGATATGACCTCTGGTCATATCAGTTTTGTATGCAAATGTTTTTAAGTCATCTATCATGAAAGGAATTGATTTAGTATAAGTGTTGCCCTATACTTTTCATGAAAAATTCATTGAGCAATTACCAGGAAAAGTAAGAGGTATAAGAGGTGCATGCTAACTGTTGGTAATATGCACCAGCAGCTACAAAATTATGTAATGTATTATTAAATATCTTGCTTTTTAGGAGTGGGCGATTTTGTTACTGGGGTCAATTTCATTAGCAGTATTTCATAGCCTTCTTGATCAAAAATTTCTTTTTGTTATGATTATGAGTGGTATGCAGCATTGGTGTGAATTGCATTAAAGATTGCATACATTAATGAGATGTGTTACCTGCTGGGGAGATCTCTGTGATTGCAGCTTGCTCTTCAAACATGTCTTATCAAAGGAAGAGAAATTGACAAGATTCTTCTTTTGATAAGAAGTAGGGCTGATGGAGCTGCCTTGTGCAGCATCACTATGAGGCATAGATGGTGCTTTGGTGAAACAGTACGATCACAGAACTATTAATTCATGCCATACTTCAGCTGCTTTGCAGTGAAGGAAAAAAACAGCAGCAGAAATATTCCCTTGTTTGTAAGCAAGTGGTCTGAAGCTCTGATTGCCAAGCTAGAGCACTGGTCCAAAAGGAGCTGAAGCAGAGAATGGAATGGAATGGAATGGAATGGGTTACTTACCCCAAAGGAGCTGGCTCTCAGCTGGCCATGTCTTTAGCTTATTAATGGAGATGGTCTCCACCGTATTTGTCTGGCAAGCCCATTATACTGAAGTGTTTTCATCCTTTCTCCACACAATCAGATTTTGCTTTCCCAGGTTTGAGCTGACAATTTGCAGATGGCACCAGTAAAATAAAATACAAATAACAAAACCATGAAGACTTTATTATTCTAAAATACACAAGTGCACAGGAAAGTTCCGTGTTCCCTGCTTCCAGGAGTCAATGGTTGTTCTTCTGCACACTTTAGGATAGCTGGCTCCTCAGCATTTGTGTCAGACTAGGATAGACCTGCATGCAGGACAATAGCTTGTCTACACTCCTGTCTGCATTAACTGAAAGATTTCTCTACAGATAGTTGCAAGGTGATGTCATCCCTGCTGGCTGGTTGGCAAAGGGCAAATCCAAACAGCAGGAGGTGAGCAATCTGCCGTGCAGCCTGCACCTTGTAGTGTCTGCCATCACATTGGAATGACTTCTCACTTTCTTGAACCTCTTGTCAAAACTTGTCCCTTTTGCAGGTCTTCCCCTTAATAGTGTTTTGTGTCTACCTTGAAATGGAGGTGGATTTTATTGTGCTTTCTTGTGAAATAATTGCACAAAAAACCATTTTCAATTTCAGAAAAGTTTTAGTTAGGAGTCCTGAAATAAAATTTCACAGGTTTCTCTTATTCTTTTTTGATCTTTTTTCTTTAATAGTAGATTTTTACAAATGTTTCAAATCAAAATTGTTGAACTAGAAGCTCTACTTAGCGGTTTCTGAAAATATACAAATGGTAAAGATTAATCATACACCCCTAGAGAGATCTAGATGGGAATGGAAATCTGGAAGTGTCTAGTCCAACCCCCTGCTTCAAGCAGGACACACTCATCAGGTTGCTGAGTGCTTTGTACAGGCAAATTGGAAAACTTCTGAGGATGGAGACCCCCTGACCTGTCTAAGCCTGGTCCCAGGACTGCACCAGTCTCATGAGGAAAAAGCTCTTCCCTATGTCCAGCGGGAACTCTCTTTGTTGCCACTTGTACTTGTTGACTCGGAGAAACTTCTGTCTTCTCTTAACTCTTCCATTTAGGCAAGGGATGACTGCAGCCTGACACCCTCCATCTCATCCTTTCTTCTCCAGACTGAACAGACATAGTTCCCTCAGCCTATCCTCGTACATCCCACCCCTAGACCACGTTTAGCGGCCCTGCTCTGGACTTGCTCCAGTACTGGCTTCTTTTCTTTGTGGGGGGCCCTCACACCAGTTACAGTTACAGATACGTATGCTGCCTCACCAGTGCTCTGTAGAGAAAGTAGTCACCTTCTTCCAGCAGCTGGCTACACTTTTGCTCCACAGCCCAGGCTGCAGTAGGCCTTTGTGGACAGACTGTTGAACCATGTTCTGTGTCCTCTCCGCCATAAGTTCCTTTCCTGGTCAGTCATGTCCCAGCTTGCACTGCTGTCTAGGTTTATTCCATCCCAAGGGCAGAAGCTTTCTATTTGCCTTGGTTGAATTCCATTAGGCTATTATCCATATCTTCTAGGTCTCATTCTTTTTTGCTCATCTTCATAAACAGTGTGGCTTCCCAAAAGACTGGGCTGTCATGATATAGAGGAGATGCTTTTTGTTCATTTGTGGAATTCTGGTAGCCATAGACATCATATACTGTAAACTCAATGACTGTGTACTACCCAAACCTGAGTATCTACACAGGTCCTTATCAGGGAAGCAACAGCTGTCTGTCATGAATACATGGCTTGTAGCAGTTTGTTTACATTTTATGTGTTTTCTTTTTGTTTTAAAAAGGGCATGTGTCCTTGCCCTTTCTGCATTAGAGTGCACTTGGCAGATTTTTCTCCAGTTCTTGCTATATTACTGAAATTAGCATGCACCTGTGATTCCATTAATTTATCTGCACACTTTCAAGGTATTTTGTAGCAAAACAGATGCATAGTGAACTGAAGGAAGGGAACAATGCATCTGTCCTTATAATAAAGTATTTAAAGATGCCACCCTTGTTTAAAGGAAATAGAGAGCAATTATGATTCGAAAGAGATTCTTTTCTGCTAAGAAATTGATACTTAAAGCAAGATTTTAAGCATGTAGAGCTATAATTACAGTGCCTGCAGTGGTTTCTGCTCACCAGAAGGCATCACTTCGTCACAGAATTGTTGAACACATCTGGAGGATATGTCCTTGATTGTACTACAAGCACTTCTGGAGGGCATGTTGCACCTGCTAAATAGAAAATGGCAGATTTTAGAGAAGCTGCTTTTAACATGGCAAAATTTGTTTTCCTGTTCTTTCTGTGTCATCTTAAACTGGGTTTCCTTGCTGACATAGACTGACTCCAGTTTTAACACTATTGTCTTTTTCCCTGGACACACTTGGAAGAAACAATGGTTTGGAGCCAGAAAGTTAGGGAGTGGGACATCAAACAAGCTGTAAAAACCCTCTAGTCCTCATTAAATATCTTGAAGTGTAGGAGCTGTCCTTTGCTCTTGTTTTGTCCTGGCTAAACTCTACACTTTTAAAATAGCCTGTATGACATGCTAAAGACAGCAGACACTGAAGGGTCACTGCTGGGAAGAGATGAGGTCAACTCCACCACCTGCTGTACTATACGGCAGTGTGGGTGCTACCTGACAGAGTGGCATTATGTTTGATGGGTTGCTTTCCAAGAGCACACAGGGCAGTTACCATGTCACTATTCTCTTCCCTGTGTAATCATGAGCCTTCCCTCAAAGACGCAGCATACTGTGCAGGCAGGCAGGTAGGTCGTCTCGGAATTGAATGCTTCAGGTGTTGAAGTCACAGACTGGTTTCTGCCTGCAGAAAGGCTACAAGATAGTAGCCTCTGCTCAGTACATTGCAGGTGAAAGTCTTCATGCCATTCACCTTGGGAATGGGCTTATCTGAGGAATTTTTCCCAGCTGAAGCCACCAGGCTCTGCACATAGCCATGTTCTGGGCACTTGCTGCCAGCGTGGGATGACTGTGGTCTGTCCTGAGGTCTCCAGGGCAGAGTGAGGCTCATGGGCTCACTGAGGACCCCAGGGCTGAGATCTCCAGCCTCATCTGAGTGAAGCTCATGGTCTGCCTATGTGTCTATGTGTCTGTGAAGAGAGCCTCAAGCCTCTGACAGGCCAAAACCAATGATACCTTTTGGTCTAGAAGTAATGATTGGCTGTAGTGAAAAGTAAATGTTCACAGGAAAACATTGTGGGGGGACAGGAAAGAGGTTGTTCTCTGGCATACCTCTGGATCAGTTCCAGGGTAAGACAGCCTTGCACCTGGATCCAGACAGCACAGGTGGTGAAAAGAAAATACTAGCTTAGGCTGCCTTTGTGTTGGACTGTCCATGGGGGTTTGCAGCTAGCAGTCACTGTCTGTCAGAGTCTGGCCACTGTTTTGGCATGTCACCCAACAACTGCTTGCATTTTGTTCTCACACATTGCCGTACATCATGAAGGAGAGCCTCTCACGGTGCTGCTCCCCTCTTCCCTATGCAGAAGCATGAACTAATGCTTTGCTTTCCTTGCAGGAGCAGTCAAGGTTTTATGCACATGAAACTGATGAAAACCAAAGAGAAATACATCCTGGGTCAGAACAGCCCTCCCTTCGACAGTGTTCCTGAAGTCATCCACTACTACACCACAAAAAAGCTGCCTATCAAAGGAGCAGAACACTTGTCACTGCTCTACCCTGTAGCTGTACGGACCCTTTGATAACCTAGTCTCACCCCTTCCTGTGGATAGGAGGTGAGAGGTAAGCTGGGTTGCACAGGATTTTTGCAGAAATTCAGTGCTTGAGTCTGTGATGGAGAGTGGCAGCCTGTAGTCTTGGGAACGTGGGTGCTCTGCAGAGTTGTGTATGGGACTGTGTGTATGGTACTCTTACGCTGCAGCATGCCTCTAGAACAGTGCTTCTACATAAGAGAAAGAAAACTTATTTTAGTGCAAGGATAACAGGTAACCTTCCCAGAGCTTCTCTGTGAATGAAAGTACTTCCCAACAAAGGTTCTTCCTCCATGTTTTGAGAAGAATCAACAAGTTCTTCTCAGCAGTAAAACACCAGCAACTTTTATTCTCTTGCTACCCTGAGAAACTTCTCCATGTGAAAGAGTAACCTGCTTCTGAGGGACCCTAGGTTGTTCTTGGTGGACCTGAGAAGGAGCTGCTTAGCAGCCAAGTCCCTGCAGCTCTGGTCACTTAGCTTGGTGGGGTTTGATTTTTTTAAGGCAATTTCTTGATGTAGTCAAATGTTGAGCTCCTATTAGGCACACAATCTGAAAATAATTTTGTGAGAGCAAATCATGGTCAATTATTTATTAATAGGGAATGTAATTAAAAAGTAGTTTGTTATATATTTTTATCCTTTTTGGTACAATAATCTCTTAAGGGTTACTGTCTTCATTTGCAAGTTCCATTCATAGATGCAGGCAGCCAATTCTGTTTGGAGCAGTTACACTGTAATGTTTTAAGTAATTGAGAATGAGTCGTTTTAATATGTGTGTTAGTATTTATGCATGAGGGTGATTGAAGGCTTTTATAAAGCTTTAGTAGGCAAAATCTTCACTTGCTCATTCATCTGGATCAGTTGTCCCACTGAGGTAGCAGACTAACAAGTGTGTGTCACACTGCCTTTCCATAAGATGGCTTTTGCAGCTGTATAAATGAGAACTGCTGTATGTAGCAGAGCAGAATTTGTTTTTCTGGTGTACCAAGGCATTCTTAAAACATGGTCCCTTGACACATACCTTCTGACCAGTGTTTATTTTCACCACGAGCAGAAGCCTCCTGCTGTATTTCAGTCACGGTCAGGCAGAAGCACTGCAGAAGCTGCGCTGTACCTTAGTCCTGCCAACTCAGTGCCCATCCACTTGAGAGATATTTTCTACATTCTCTGTGTGCTCATTGAATGGGATAAATGAAAATAATATAATTGTGCAGAAATTGGAACTGGGGAATCAATAGCCTGTAGTCCTTACTTTGCCCCTTCTCCCACTTATGTGTAGAATGTTCTACATTAACCCATCAGCTGTTGTAGTAGCAAACTGGTCATATGCAGTTTATGTATTTTACAGACTGCAATAGGACTGTGAAATTGTGTGTTATTTAATTCAGCTTTCTTACATAGTATTCCCTTTTATGTATGCTTAGAAAGAAGTGCAAATCTGAAAATTGTAATGGAATAACCCTTTACTGCCTGCAAAAGTAGTGCTTCAGTGTATTGTCTAATCTGGTAAGAACCTCAAGGATGTCCCATATAATGTCATCGGTGATGAATGTTCTGCTTCCTTTTAAGCCTGCGTTGTTCTTTATATGACATCCAACACAGTTTGAACAGGAGTGGATCACATGTATGTGAGGAGCCCAGTGTCATTCTGTGCAGCAAGAGTAGTAGGGCAAACTGCCCCCATCTCACCCAGAATTTGAAGCTGCATTGGAATAGGTTCTTACTGGTTTTCTGAGAGCAAGGTGACATGATGGAGTACAAAGAGACAACATTCCTCTCCCAGTGTAACCCAACATCCCCTTTTTCACATACTCGCCTACCTGTGCTATTTATTTCCCTAAAGTCTTTGCAGAACTCTTCATTCTCCTCTTAACATCACCCAACTGGCAAGAGCATACAGGCACTTTTAAGATAGCATATTCTTCTCTCACCAGAATAGGAGTTCATGAAGGTGGCAGAGCTCGCAGAGATTAGGAATCAGATTGCATCTGCTGCTGTCTGAGTCTTTGCCTGTGGGGGTCTCTGGCAACTCCGTCATGCCTCTTGGGACAGAAATATGTCATATTTCTTCTTTTGCATGTTGAAGTGCATTTTTGAAAATCTGGGATTGTTGCTGTTCTATGGTCTGTTTATCTTCTTCAGTAATGGAAAAGTAAGCCCTACTCTTTCTAACAACAATTACCAGTAGAAACCAACAGCATCATTAACCAAGGCCTTGCCAAGCTTTCTTAAGTACATTGTCTTTAGTTCATGGAGATGACTGTTGTACCAAATCTTTCTTGTCATGGGTCTGATCAAAAGTCAGCTGGTGCCACTTTATTGCTGTCTGCAGATTTTGGGTTGGGATCCCTTGCTTCATACAAATCAGGTCAATATGCATCACACAAATGTGTATACAGTTTATTACAGCTTCAAAGATCAGATTAGGGTTCTTGGTTGAGCAAAAGGAAATCATATCAGAAAATGTTGGTTGTCTGTGGGAAGGTTTTTTTGATTATTTTTAAAAAATACTTTTATAAAATACTCAGTAATTGCAGAATAAATAAAACCAGGATTTTGTTTGCACTGTAATGTTGTATTTGTTTATTTAAGTGATTGTATGATATTTTTCCAGTGAAGGAATATTCTTCCCAGACCTTTTAATGTACAGTGAAAATGCAGTGTGTAGCATTGCATATAGATGGAAGATCTCGTAGCGATCATGCCTATATAACACATTAAAAGTTTATTGAAAAAAGAATTATAAACCTCTTCCTTTTCTTCCTCTATCAATGTGTACTCAGATTGTCTTGAACAGCTAATAGCTGAAACAGCCTTTCAGAACAATTTGTGTTTGTGTGTCTTAACTGTGTATTGAAAGTAATCATTAGGCTATAATCTGGTCTGGAGTCTGGAAAATAATATGGCTCAGTTCTGCCCTGAGTAATTCTTTTGGCAATGTACACCTTTGCAAGGGCTGTGCCAAAACAACACCTGTGCATGTGTGAATGACATTGCTGTCCAATTGCTTGAGGTGCTCAAGGAATCCAGTTATTGCTGTTTACAGCATAACACTGATGAATCACTTTTTGCAGACTTTATAAGAAGTGTTAATTAGGCTTCTATTTTGATGAGTATTTCAGTGTGATGAAAGCCCCCAGGGTGTGAACATCTGTATGATAGGTAGGAGAGTTTTAGTGGCCAAGATTACATCTCACAGTTCCTTCCATAATTGGAAAAATTGCTAAAGTTTGTGAAGTATAGTCATCACCATGGGTTCTGTACTTGGTAATAGTTTATTCTCTGACTGAAATTAAGTCTTCAGAGCCAGGATGCAAAGCGCAGGGATCTCTTAAGTGCAAAGATACAAAACACGCATTTCCAGCTTCTCAAAGAAAATGGCCTGAGTCTGTGCTCTGAGGGAAATCAGTTGCTGCTTGGAGGATGACACTTTTATGTGCTGCTTATTATTATGGCTTATTATTGTGCCCAGTAAGGTTCAGGATTTGCCCTCTGTCTTGCTGTCATGGCTCAAGTTGGCAACACAAACACTGTGTGGCAATGTTTGTGAAGGCTGCAAATGCCATCTTTCATCCAGGCTCTGATTCCATATTCACCCTGCTGCACTGCTAAGCTACACTCTGGGGTACTCAGTCGTCTGCTGCTGTTAGTTATTCATGCTGTCCTCAGGTTGTTAAAAGCCACCCAGCACACTGCTGCACTAGCTTCTTGGAGACAGGGAAAAACAAAACAGAAATGAAACAGACCTGTCTGCACTCCTGGTCTGAGCAAGGGGAGAAGGGAATGAACAGTAGACAGTCAACTGTTTTTCATGCATTCTTTCCTTTTTAATGATCTGCAATGATCCCATGTAAAACACTGCAAATTACTTTGTTGTATTACTTCTTGCTGGAGTTCCCAGTAAGAAGTGAGGAAGAAACGAAGGAAGGAAATGGCAGCAGCTGAACAAAGTTGTTGGTCTGAAATGAAGCAAATAGAAGTCCTACTGAAAAAGGAAGTTCATAGATTGCAAGGGATGACCGTGTACAACCCATTTTCTGCAGCATGTTATTGCCTGTCTCAGGCCTTGAACTTACTCTGAGAACAATGTACCCACAAATCAGAGTTGCTGTGTTGACCTCAGTGCTCTGGAGCTTGTAGTTAGTTCAGAGACAAGATCAATCCAAAAGTTGCCCGTGCTTTCTCAAGGGTCTTTCAGGGTCCCTGGATTGCATTTATTGCTGTTGACAGTTCCAAGACACAAATACAGTAGCTTAACTGCAGCTTTGCAGGGCCCAGTTTTCTTTCTAAGCTTGGTTTGGAGATTGGTATTACTGTGACATTACACTGGATGCAGGTAACAGTTGAGTGTTGATACCTGCAGTAGTAGCATAGGAAAAACAAAACGTTGCGTTCTATGCCATACTATCAGAGAATTCCTTGGTCCTGGTATTGTCCTGAGTGGTACACAGGGCCATCAATGCCTACCTATAAGCAAAGGTGATGTGGCATTTCTGTCATTGATTTCTATTTCTGGCATCTATGCAATTACTACTGCATAGCCTACAGCACTATCAAGCCAAAGAAAAATCTCAAGGTTCCTACTGCCAGCCACACCACTCAGAGAAGTAACTTTGGGGGACTGATATTGCATCTTCCCTGTTTTGTTTCAAGCCATTTTGCTACCAGACTGTTTACCTGTCAGCTAAAGATCAAAGTGTACACGGCTTGTAGACCAAGAGTTTATTCAAGAGTAAACCCAATTAGTCTCCTATGTCTGTGTCTTGAACAGACATCCTGGACTGGCTCCATCTGGCAGTCTGTATTTTGGAGATGACCGTTAGCTGTTGATAAACTAGAGGGAAATTCAGAGGGAACTATACAGAGTGAGCTTGACTGGCAGAAGGAATGGGCCAGCATGAACCTCCTGGAGTTCCATAAAGGCAGTCCTGCATTGGGATGCACTGACACCTTGCAAAAGGACAGACTGGAAGGTCACCAGTAGGAAAGGAGTAACAAAGAGCTGAACAGAAGTCAGCAGTCCACCTTTGCAGTCATGAAGGCCTACTGTAGTCAGGACTGTGTAGTGGAAGTGTAGCCAGCAGGTGGAAGAAAGTGGTTATTTCCTCTATAGAGCACTGGTGAGGCTGCATCTGGCTTGGGTGCCTCCAGGTACAAGGAGAGATGTCAACAAACTGAAACAAGTCTAGAGCAGAACCTGTAGGATGGTCTGGGGGTTGGAACACATGATGTTATGAGGACCAGCAGTGGGAATCAGGCTGATTTAGCTGGGAGAAGAGAAGGCAAAAGTGGGGGTACCCCAGGGCCTGGGTACCAAGCCTACAAGGAGAGGAATGTTGC
>NW_010972628.1:271250-271597 GCF_000737465.1 Haliaeetus leucocephalus
TTCTTTGGACATGCTCCAGCACCTCAAAGTCTTTCTTCTAGTGAGGGGCCCAAAACTGAACACAGAATTCAAGATGCAGTCTCACCAGTACTGAGTACAGGGGCACAAACACTTCCCTAGTCCTACTGGCCACACTATTTCTGATACCAGCCAGGATCATTGGTCTTCTTGGCCACCTGGGCACACTGCTGGCTTATATTCAGCTGGCTGTCAACCAGCACCCCCAGGTCTTTTTCTGCTGGGCAGCTTTCCAGCCACTCTTCCCCAAGCCTGTAGCACTGCATGGGGTTGTTGTGACCCAAGTGCAGGACCCAGCACTTGGCCTTGTTGAATCTCATACAGTTGGC
>NW_010972628.1:272012-272326 GCF_000737465.1 Haliaeetus leucocephalus
GAGATCAGGTTAGTCAAGCAGGACCTGCCTTTCATAAACCCATGCTGACTGGACCTGATGACCTGGTTGTCCTGTACATGCCCCATGATGGCACTCAAGACAATCTGCTCCATAACCGTCCCCTGCACCTAGGTCAGACTGACAGGCCTGTAGTTCCCTGGATCCTTCTTCTGGCCCTTCCTGTACATGAGCATCACCTTTGCCAACCTCCAGTTAGCTGGGACCTCCCTGCTTAGCCAGGACTGCTGATAAATGATGGAAAGTGTCTTGGTGAGCACTTCTGTGAGCTCCTTCTGTACCCTTGGGTGGATCCC
>NW_010972628.1:273375-273773 GCF_000737465.1 Haliaeetus leucocephalus
GCAGGCCAAAGTCTTCCCTCCAGAATTGCAAGGTAACGGTTCTACTAACCACATTCCCTAATTCTCTGAGAATTGAAAACTATCAGTTCATGATTGCTATGCCCCAGATGTCCTCCAACCATCAGTTGCACCAGTTTTGCTGCTATTAAGGCTGTTCTTCACCTCTGTTAATCAAATTAAGCAGCCACTTCCCTTACTTGTCTTTTATGCTCTCACCACATTACTGCCTGAATTACTCTGATTTCAAGGTGCTGAGTACAGGCTGAGTTAAAGAGTTTGACTTGCAGAGTCCAGGGTCTGCTCTTTCACTGATAGGAGCTGTTGTGAAGAAAGCTAAAAGTGAGATCGTGCCCCTCTTTCACTTTGTCGTGGTTTAAGCGCAGCCAGTAACAAAGCAC
>NW_010972628.1:274230-278975 GCF_000737465.1 Haliaeetus leucocephalus
AATGTGAGTCCTTTCCACAGGCCGTAGTTCTTCCCAAACTTCCCTGGCGTGGGTCCTTTCCGCAGGACGATCTTCAGTCACACGCTGCTCCAGCGCGGGCTTTCCCATGGAGTCATGGCCATCTTCAGGGGCATCTGCTCCCATGTTCCCCTCCGTGGGCTGGGGGGGACAGCCTGCCATCTCACCATGGGCTGCGGGGGCAGCCCCTCCTCCGGCACACCTCCTCCCCCTCCTTCTTCACTGACCTCGGTATCTGCATAGGTGTTCCTCTCACATTCCAATCCCCGTACTCACTACTGGTTCCCCTTCTTAAATCTGTTCTCCCAGAGGCACTACCACCAACGCTGATGGGCTCAGCCTGGGGGTCAGAGGCGGGTCTGACTTGGAGCCAGGGAAGCTTCTAGCAGCTTCTCACAGGAGCCACCCCTGCAGCCCCTCCCCTGCTACCAAAAAAAACCCAAAAACAAAAAAAAAACAAAAAAACATGCCACACAAACCAATAACACACTTGGAAGCCACTTTTAAGCTGAGACTTTACTGCTAGCCCCCACCTGTGCTACATATCACAGCTTTGTAGTACCTACACCTACGTAAATCCTTCCCTTGTATTTCCTTGATTCTGACCCTAATCCTGACCTATTGCCTTGGCTTCCTTGCTTAATTTCTGGCCTGCTGTGTCACTCTGGACCTGCTGTTTTACCATGGGACTGAGACTGACTTGCTGACTCAGAATCATGCCTGAAAAAAGACCTGCTGCATCCTGTTTTCAGCCATAGGCTCTGTTTCTGTAGAGGTCATGTGAAAATGATGGGGTCAGAGTTTGTCAGCAATGGTGTCCTTCCTTGGGAGAAGACTCAAGTTTTACTGGCCATTCTAATGCCCTGGGAGAGGATAGCAGAGCTGCTTTGTACCAGACACCACTGCTCAACACTGCTCTGGTTGTTCTCCATACTTCACATAAAGGGTGACCCTAAGCATGTTCACCACACTGGGCACAGTGACCTTCACTTTATGGCTGCATTGTAAAGCATGTTGCTAACACTCACTAGTGTGCTCAACACATTCTGAGCACCCAAAAAAAATCCTGAGGAGACGTGGATAAAGCAAAGAACTATCAGCTACCCCTGGCAGGAGGAGGGTGCATTCAAGACAGGGACTTTATAAGAGGAAGAGCTAGGCCCCATCCCAGCAGCGCTATCTTCTTGACCCCCACCAGATGAAGGAGCAGTATACAGAACTATTCCTGCCCTGAGCCCTGCTGGAAGGAGCAAGGGGACCTTTTCCACAGAAGCAGGGCAGAGCACATTTGCCCTTCTCTGGCAGCTGCCTGCATTAAGGGGCTTTGGGGTCTCATGCTCAGGCAGACTAGGAAAGAGCTGCACAGCTAAGAAGCACCTGCTGAAAGCCCCTGCTTTCCTGAGGTGGAGTGACAGGTAAGCACTAACATCTAAGCAACCCTGGGTTTGAGTATGTTTTTATCTTCTGTCTCAGGCAGAGGTTCTAGTTTTACCTTAGCAGGGCAGATGTTGGAGATCATTCTTACCTGGGTCCTGGGCTTCCCCAGTACGCCTGGGCCTGATTTGCTGGAGATAACTTGATTTCCATTTCTTGACCACTCTTTCTACCAACCATGTGCAAAGAGTGTGAGCTGGGAGATGGAAGACTTGTCCAATGATAGCAGTGAAAGAAAAGCTGTAAAGAGCTGAGCTGTGACACCTTATGTGGTGGAGTATCCTTCAGCTCAGAGCTAGGCACACCCCTTTCTGGAAGCATAAGTTGTCTCACCACTCTGGAACAATCTTTTAGGCCAGTGTTGCCTCCATACTCAACATGCTGTAGGTGGGAGATCTGCATTTGGCCAAGTCCTAAGAAAGAGAAATGCTGAAGTATGGAACTTGTCCTTGTGTTCTAAGTTCCAGGAGACCATTATGGGAGTCTATTCAGGGCCCATCCCCATGGAGCCTAGAGGTTACAAATAGTCTACAGAGGAGGCTGCTGAAATAACACTGTTGTAGTTGGATACATGTGGATTTTCCACAGGGATGTATGAGAAGGGGACATGGGGAAGGGCAAAAGGGGCATCAAAACTCTTCCATCAAGGAGCGTTTTTGGTAGGAAGGCAAAAATTATCCTACACTTGGAAAAGACAAAGCCCTAGCTGAATATTTCAGGAAAACTTTCACTGTAAAGAAAGAAAAAAATCTTTTGCACTGCAATTGTGAGTTCTAAAGAAGGACTCTGGTTTCCAAAAGGCAATTAGCATCCTCATAGGACTTAGGGTAGGATGGATGGAATGTCCTCTGAGCCCCAAAGAGTCAGGGATAAATCCTTCCCATTTGTCTAGGCTGAAGGAACCTCCCTTCCGTCAGCCAAACATTGCAGTAAAATCCCAAGGAAAGCATAATTTATTCTGAGCAATAGAGACAACTCAGAACCAGACACCCCGCTACATCCTGAATGAGTGGCCATGTGAGGAGCTATGCTACTGTGACCAGGCAGTCACCTCTCTGATAGGTGTGGAGTCAGCTAGGCATCACTCCTATCCAGGCCCAGAGAGAAGCTGTAATATGGCATTCCCACTCTACTGCATAGGGTGGTTGTCCTGGTTTCAGCTGGGATAGAGTTAACTGTCTTCCTAGTAGCTGGTACGGTGCTATGTTTTGAGTTCAGTATGAGAAGAATGTTGATAACACTGATGTTTTCAGTTGTTGCTCAGTAGTGTTTAGACTATAGTCAAGGATTTTTCAGCTTCTCATGCCCAGCCAGGGCACCTGACCCAAACTGGCCAATGGTGTATTCCATACCATGTGACATCCTATCTAGTATAGGAACTGGGAAGTGGGGGCGGGGAATTGCGGCTCGGGGACTAACTGGGTGTTGGTCCACGGGTGGTGAGCAATTGCCCTGCGCATCATTTGTACATTCCAATCCTTTTATTACTACCGTTGTCATTTTATTAGTGTTATCATTATCATTATTAGTTTCTTCTTTTCTGTTCTATTAAACCATTCTTATCTCAACCCACGAGTTTTACTTCTTTTTCCCGATTTTCTCCCCCATCCCACTGGATGGGGGGAGTGAGTGAGCGGCTGCATGGTGCTTAGTTGCTGGCTGAGGCTAAACCACGACAGTGGTAGCCCCACCTCTACCACCTCCTTTGGCTGCATCTTGCATTGCCATGTCCTCTCTCAAAGCAGTGCTGCCTAAGGAGCAGGAAGGGGTGGGAAGAAGGACCAAGTTCTTTCTGTGGAGAGGAGAGCCAGAGTCGTGGCCTTTGTGACTAGGATCTAGGTGCTTAGGAGGTGTCTGAGAAGGAAGGCTGCACTGCAGCTGTGGGATCTTCCCCACAACAGGGAGCTGCAGCACCAGAGACCAGCAGTGGGAGAGACAGTTGCCCATGAGCCAAGTGGGACATGGTAGGTAGCCAAGAGCCCCACCACCATTTGCAGTGGAGTTGCTGGAACTCCTCCTCTCTTCTTGAGCTTGTCAGCACTTGGACTGCCACAGAGGTCCTATCAGCATTTCCCCCAGTCACCCTCTGCTGCATATTATGGCTGCCTGGATGTTTCAGGAGGAAGAACTATCTGAGGTCAGATACTTTATGATGAGCATTCTTTCAAAGGTCTCAACAGGTGGCAGTGCTTCACTTCCCATAAGTGAAAATACAGCTCCAGAGCAGCTGAGACAAACTCCAGAGGCAGAAGAACCTCAGATTTGAGTACCAGAAAAAGGACTCCCCCTTGGCTAAACTGAGAGGCAAGTACCCACCTGGATGGCTGTTCTCAGGGCAGGTGGGAAAACTCTCTCCTGAACAGCAACAGCTGAGCCTTTCCCGTCTATGAGTGTGTCAAGGCCTGAAAGGAGTCGTTTAGGATAACCTCTCTCCCCTTGGGACCAATGATCAGGCTTGTGATCCCCTTGGACTGAATTAAGGTGAAATGGCACCAGCCAACCAGTTCAACAATTTATTAATACAAAATGCAAGGCATGAGTTTAGATGCAATAACTCAATGGCAACAACTTAACTGGACAACTCAACTAGACAAACAAATCCCGTGCCACATGTATAAGGAGAGGAAGAGAGAGAGAGAGAGACAGAGACAGAGACAGACAAAGAAGATATCACCACCTGTGGATCCAGTGGTGTCCCGTCGGTCCTTTTTATTGTTGGTGTCTTGGTGGTGAGGGTCCTGCCCCTAGCTCCTGATGGCACCATTTTATGCAGCCCGAGTCCCAAAATCTCCACCCAGTTCCAAGAAGTAGTCAAGGCAACAGCACATTTGCCACACAGACTTTGGTACCCATGTGATGATCATGTGGTGTCTCCAGTCCACTGCACATGCAGATGTATTCATAGGGGGTCATTGGTTGTTGGGTGCCCCCACAAAGTGTCATGATAACCAGTCGACCTTTTGTTGTGCCTGTGCCGTAGCTTGTTGACAGTTATTGCACCAGGCTGAGGGTTCTTGTGCAGGGCTCTGCCCTGTAAACTGGCGCCATGTGGTTTCCTTTGTGCCAAGAAATGGGTAAGACAAATGTCTATCCCCTACAGGGTGGCAACAAGCACTGCTGTTATACCTCCTGCCATCTGTGGTTCTCAGGATAGGGTGAAACAGGACACTTCATCTCCTGCTAAGGCAGCAAGCACCGCCCTGGGCTGCACAGGAATGAAGCAGGAGTAAGAGACATCACTGAGATACAGTATTTACAATGCCAGGGAAGACATTGCTTACATTGGGAGGTTC